>NW_008664081.1:0-46961 GCF_000695815.1 Acanthisitta chloris | reverse complement strand
ATATATATATATATACACACATTCATACATGCTTATGTATATATATATATACATAATACCATGTATAGTCTGGTGTATTGTTTTGCTGAGTTAAAATTTTTTCTTTAGAATTATAGATAAAAGAAAAGGACATTTTTATTCTTCTTTTAAATATGTTTTTGATTTTAAAGTATTTTCCCTTATTTATAAGGACTCTGGCAATACTGGGTCCTAGTTCTTCAATTTTTCTTTTATTCCTTTTGGTATAAATTTTTAGGTCAAAATATCCTGAGTCATGATTTTGTCCTAAATATAATTTAAAGACTGTGGGTGTCTGAGCTTGTACTGTGTGTTTTCACAATGAAATGAAATCCCTATTTATATTTGGAAAGCTAGTTGTGGATTTTGCTTTTTAAAGCAGAATTGGAAAGATCTGTTTTCTGGGTTGCTTTTATTTCTTGGGATGCAAAACTCCGTGGGACTCTGTGAATGCCACTTTATAAATGAAATTTACTATTATTGCTGTTTTCTCCACAGTAAAAGCTATTGTTAGTGACAATGGAGCTGCAGCTTACAGCTCCCTGTCCAATATTATAACGTTCTCTGTGCAGCTTACAGCTCCCTGTCCAATATTAAAAAGTTCTCTGCTTGGGCTCAAAGATCTTATGCTTATGTTAAGCTGAAAAATTTTGGTTGACTAGTTGACTGAAGTTAGTTCAGCTTTATTTTTAGTTAGAAAATGGTGCTTTATGACAAGAATCTGTATACAAACTAAACAACATCTATTTAAAAAACAGGATGTATTTTAAAGCACCGATTTTCTTAAAACACAAAAAACCTGAAAGAAGTTGAAATATGAAGGTCAAATGTTTAGCTACGGTAAATATAGTAGTTTTATTCATTTAAATGAAGCTTTGCCTGTTCATATATGTTAGTCCTCAAATATCTCCTACATAGTATGTCTCAATGAGAGGTTACCATTCATATTGGGCAGATCTTAAGTGGCAAGTGGGAGTCAGTGTCTATGTGTGTGAGTATGTATGTAATTGTGAGTGCTACAAGTTCCTTGAAACTTAAGTCATATAGAATATTAAACTTTTGGGAAGTTCACTAGATGTCTCATTACAGTCAAAGCATAACTTCAAATTGGAAGTTTCCCAATGGTGCTTTGTTCTCAATTCTTTATTACTTCCTATTAGAGAGCAAGAAATCTGGAGGTTTCACTGTAATATGAATTCTATACAAAAGCATCTAGTGCATTAATACATAACCTTTACATTTATGGATTACTTCTTAATGAAGTAGCACTACTTTTTATGGCTGAGATTATCTGGGAGACTGTGCTAACTTTGTGAATCTTGTATGATTTACTGTGTTCCAACTGTGTGTTATTGTAGGCTACCTGAATAGTTAAAAGGAGTTTATGAAGACTGAAAGACAGGGTAAGCATCTGACACAAGACAGCCTCAGGTGTCCTATTTCATACAATTTGAGAAGGGATGGAACAACTTTTCAGATGAAATTGGTCAACTGCTTCTATTCAGCATAGGAGCCTTGGTGTACCACAGGAAATGTTTTTCTTCTTGATACAATAATTATTTAAAAATAGTCAAGTTATCCTAAAATTATTCGATAGTTTCTTTTAAAAAATAGTAGAAAAGAGTCAGTTAATAAGACATGGAAGAAAATGATACATGTTCTGTTTCTTTCTCTTCCTACCTAATGGTTAGGGCATTCATCTCAGTTGGTGGAGACACAAAATCAATTGTATTCCTTTCTTGAAAGGGATTAATCCCATATTGTAACAAGGACTCCTTTCTACAACACTATGATGTATTTTGGGGTGGTTACACTCAGTATCTCCCCTTGACTGTGACCCTGTAAGTACTGGATATGCATCAAGATGACTTACTCTAGAAGCTGGTGGCTTTAAAGGTATTTCAGTCATTCCCCCAGGTTTGATAGACTGTCTTCTGAGCCTAAGCAGCCTGCATTATTTGCAGATACTGAGCAAATGCTGCCTTTTGAATATCTTCCAGACTGGTGATTTGAGACATGAAAAGCTTACTCAGAACAAGAATTTCAATTAAATATGCCCCACAATTAAGTTGCTGTGCTGTTGTCCTTCTCAGCCATTGAATATTTAGGTAGAAAAGCATCACCAGATGAAACTTAAACTAGCTTACTCCAGAGTTTTGTATTATAAGTTATTTAGCACACTCTGGAGGTACATGAAATCCAACAGAGTCAGAAGGCAACTCTGAATTTGGGTCAGGCACCATGGGGAGTAGATGTGGGGAGAATATAAAAAATGAAGTGTCTGGACTATGTGAGAGAAGAGTTGTCATCAGCATCACCTAATATATCATATCCTTCTGTTCTGTGAATGGTATTTAACTGGCTCTTTGAAAGTATCTATTCTTTGGTAAATACTTTGAAAATAAAAATAAAATTATTGTGCTTCACATCACAAAACCATTTCATCCTATCTACAGTTATTATCTTTTCCTTCTTAATTTGTGTGTATATAAATATATCTACTTTTGCATATGTATGAGAGATATATACATATACATTTACATAAACTTTATGTATAAGCTCAAATTACTTTTTTCTCTTTTCTTTAGAACCATGATACATGGCATTTGCTTTTCCTGTTTTCTGTGCCAGACTCCTTTAATTAAGGAATGCTTGGATTAGGTGTATGTCCCTGAAGAGTATGGGATTTTGTAAGTCATTTGTCCCATTCCCTGCCCTGGCACACTGTGAGTTGCTGGCTGAATGTGCTGGGAAGGGAAGCTTTCCCAGGGCAGGATGTGTCTCACAGGGCAGAGTGGGAATTGCAAATACTGGGAAGCTACAAGCACTGTGAAGGGTGACATAAAGGCAACTTCAGGGCATGAGGGGGGGAAAAAAGTTGAAAGCAGACAATATGGTATAGAGCTGCATGTGGATTGGATGGCCACAGTATGTGAAGTTCCTGAAGGGCCTCCAGGATGAGGGAAAACCTAGAAGAAAGTGGTTGTACTTTAGGGTGCATGTCTGTGATGCCTTTCATTCTGTTTCCCTTAACTACTTACACAACATTCTCTTTTAAAAGATGTTTTTTTACACTGTTTCAATTTTTGCTCAAGTCAAAACAGGAGCTTAAAAGTCCTGGTAGTCTTTGGGAGGTGGCAGGCTGCATGAGTAAATCCAAGCAAAGTAGTGGCAAGATAGTGTGTCATCATAAGGGCAAGTCAAGAAAGTTCTTATTACCTGCTGCATCCCAGTTTTATTAGTTTCAAGGCTGTATTAGAGGGCACACAAGGAACCAGGCACAATCCAAAATCCTTTACTTTTTCTAAAAAGGAGGAATGTGGTGGGCTGAAAGGCTGCTAGAAGAGTGAAGTGATATGGGATGATGCTTTGGGATGAATCTGTCTGAGTGGGAGCTGGCTAAGCCAATAGCAGCATTAAAAGGTCTAAATAACACAGGTGCATCAGCAATCAGTTCTCTTTATTCTAAATGTTTGATACCTTTGAGGAATGAACAGAACATTCTGTGTTTTGAAAAAGCTGTATTACTTGCTTCAGTCAACTTTTGTCACAGTATCCCTGTGGGAAGTCCTTGAAAGGAAACCTTAAGCCTCCTACATGAATTTAAATTTGTACCCAAAGGTAACTCAGACCTTGGTCTGAGGGATAGTACTGTAGCATAATCTGCTGAAGGTCACACACTTGAGTGGGTGCACCCACTGACACCCTGCAAATAAGAGGCCCTGAAAGGTGTCTTTTAGCTTGGTATCCATGACAAAAACTTTCCCAAATAGTTTCTGCTATTGAAGAGCCTGAATTCCCTCATCTGCTGGATATTTTTTTCCCATGTATATTCTCTGGATATCACCAGTACTTTTGGAAATGGAGAAACTGAGGAGGAGCCTTGTCCTAAGCAGAAATCCAGGTGCTTTTACACTGGGCAGGTGACATTGGGCCAAGGAGAAGAGAGAGAGCAGTGCAATGGCAAAGAGGGAAAGGTAGTCTAACTCCTCACCTAAACTGAATCACAAAAGGCAAGGAACCAGGCTGAACATCATCAAATCTCACAGACATGAAGGCTCAAAGGCTCTCAAAGGCATTAAAACTTCTGGGAAGAAGTGTCTCCTGAATTATTATTTTAAATATCAACCAGCAGTATATTCAAAACCTGTGATCAAAGTCCCCAAGGGTTGGTTAGCTTCTGTCTGACACATCATCCAAAGTGTTTTAAAGACCAACAAGAAGCTTGTTCCTGGTAGGGGAGTGTAGATGCAGGTTGCATGTGAAAATAAATCTGAAAAAGCAACAGTGACCCTTAGAGATGGGTAATTGCATCCTGGTTCTTGGGAAAATTCAGGGAACTGCCAACACCCTTCAGATTGTGACCACAGGGATCCCCCACTCCTCTCCCAGGAGATGCTGTCTCAGTGGGGCTGAGGCTCATAACCCTGTAGCTGTACAGGATGAGCAAGGAGCTGGAGCCATGCAGCATCCTACAGCATGCAATGGAAATCCTTCTCCAGTCCTTTCCAAAAGGAAGCATCCTCAGCATAACCTGTAGGCATCACACTGGGGTTTCCTGCTCCCAGCCTGAAGTGCCAAACACTGCCTGCAGCTGTGGATCTGACAGTGGCTCATTGCAGGACAAGGTGTGTCATCTCTTGTTCACTAATATGTGAATTAAAATCCAATGACTTGTCAGTTTTCACAAACACTTATTTCTGATACATGCTGCCAACTGGTTTAACAGCTGCAGAAAAAAATGGTCCTTTTCCAAGCTTATCTGCAAATATCTAGTGTATACACTTTCTGTAGCTGTCTTTAGCTTATTTGGTGGTAGTGTTCATGTATAAATATATGTATTTTATATAAGATTATATAGTCCAGAAGACTAACCTTACTGTAAAAATATTACCTGACACAGAAGGGAAATACCACATCAGTTATCTTAAGTATATTACATCTCTTTATATACAAATAAAGACTCTAAGCTTTTTGGTGGGTGAAAAATGACATGGTAAAAGAAAACTTTCCTTGTTCATGGTACAATGGACTGGATAATGGGTACAAAGAGGCTTCTTGATGGGTGGCAGGGGACAGAAAATAATGAGCAATATTTCCATGATATTTGAGAGAGGGGTGGATGTGTTCCTTTCACTTGCTATATTTGTTATTTCCATTTGAACAGATGCTGCTGTCATTTGGCAAAGTACCCCTTCATAAGGTCAATTCCAAAACATTAGGATTACTCCTCTTGATTTATGCCCTTATTGTTTTCTGCATAAATAAAGCTATAGCCTCCTCCTTCCAGTTAATGTGCCATTAGCTTAATTAATTTTGAAAGTGGAAGAGAGTGCAGGAGAGAGCTGATATTAATGAGCTGTACTAACATTAGAGACTGACTGAAACTGCATATTAAAAATATGAGTAGGACTTGTCATATGCTTTGGAATAACTGCAATGAGTAAATTCAGACTAAAGCCAGAATTTTATGATATATGCCTATCTGCATGTACCTAATGTACCCCAGGAAAAAGATCTGGTCTGAACCTTAGCTCTGTGTTTAGTTACATACCGAAAAAAGTTCATAGAAGCAAAACTTCTGACTACATATGACTTGTCCATTTTGAAGACTAACATGTGACTTATAGCTAAGGGAAGCCTTGCAGTTAAAATTTTGCAGTTTGATGGATCTGCACTTCAGGGATTACTTTGGCTGTGGATAAGTCTATTTCCTCCTCTATTTTTATACTGCTAGTACCAAAGTGTCCCAGTTAGATGGGCATTGTGCTAGGTACCATACATTCATACATATTCAAAGCATGTACATTTTTCTATCAGCAGCAAAATGTTGTGAAGATGAGAAGAAAATAATGTGCCAACAGCAAAGATATGCATGAATCTCAAGGACAGCTAACAGCAGGGGTAAAAAAACCAAAACAACAAATTCACAGTATTCCAACTCACCTTGAGTGAGATCAACTCTGACATCTTCAAAATAAGGAAACTGGGGAGACTACTATGACTGCACATCTAAATAGATGTCCAAATCTATACTGGACATGATTTATTTCAGTCTTAATAACCTTTAAGTTGGAAACATAGTCTATTACCTTGTTAACTTTTGTTTTGAGCTGCTGCTGTTTTGAATGAGTTTATTTCTTGCATTTCCTTGTGTCTTTCTTCACTATTCTGCCTCATTTGGGATCAGATGTTTTTTTAAAATTTGGTTGCAAATATTGCCCTCAAGCTTCTTAGCTTTGGAGAAAGTGATATTCCTCTTCTTCCTCTTCATTATCCTCAGAGAGATATGAGGTTATTTTGGGCATATTTCCTCCAAAAAAGTATGAACCCTGTTTATCAAGCTCCAGGAAATATTTGTTCAAGCTGAACATAAATAGGATTTCCAGTGTTTTCAGAAAATCTAGGAAGGGAACTAAATTCATCATCACCCTGAACACAGTAGAAAAGGACAGACCAACATAAATTAGACACTTTTCACTGCTGTGATTGCAGAGCATTTGCAGTGTAAGCAAGAGCAGTGTTTGACCAAGTCTTTCTATCTCCTGGGTGTAGACATGATCACAGCTAAAGTCACAGGGCTAATAGCTGATTACAATGTCCCTTTTACTCTTCGACACAAAATAATTTTCACAGACATCATGACGAAGGTTGTGTAGTAGAAAGTAGAAAGGAAGATGCAGATGCTAAAGAATACCTTTTGCATTACTGGAATTCATTATACTTTCAACTTGTTATACTGCAAAAGGAAATAGATCCAAGTTCCAGGGTGGAGGCAAGAGATACTCAGCTGCCTACTCCTGGCACTGGAGAGGAATCTTTAATCTTGCTTGAAAGGGTGAATAAGCCCTAGTGGCTATGAATGAATTAAAGCTTACTTAGACAGAGTTAATGCGAAAATCTCCTTTCTCTAAAGATACATGCATAGCATTTTGATAGTTACAGCATATAGTAGGTATTATAAAGTTAGATTATATGTAGAAAGATCATACCCCTCTCTGTAACTCTCAGATCTAGGAATATTTTTTCCATTGATTGCCTTAGATTGATTATAGAGTAAACCCGGTATTTTTCACACTATCCTAGTGATTACTATATTTAGCATGTAATCAAATATTCAAATATTTATTCATGTGAAGTGATATTCCAGACCTTAGGATATTTTGATATTTATTCCAACTGAATATTTCTTCATTTTGAAGAGATGGCAAAATATTTTGCTCTTTACAGTTAAAACCTAATTATAACTGATATATATCCAGATGCCATGAATAAGGTAAGTGAAATTTTCCTTCCTATAGACATGGTAAGTATTATGAGAAGCAGTGACAAAAATACACTTGCCATGACTTAGAAGAAGAAGGCATCAGGGAAGATCTTCAGCTGACAGCATGAAAATCAATTTACAAGTAGATTTTAAAGCCTGGAAGTAGGTTATAAGCAGAATTAAGCTGTTGCAGCACAGCTTCAGAAAGCTCATGAGTGAAGTGCTTATCCACAGAGAGAAAAGGTAATACAGTTATGACATAACAAAAATAAGATAATGAAAAATAAGTGATCAACACATGGTTTTCTGTCGGCTGTAAATACAGACTTGCATAGCAAAGCCAAAGAAATTCTGGATTGACTCAGGCATAATATATGCAAGAGAATAGCAACTATTATTTAGCAAATGAAATGACTCCCTCAACAACCAAAATTCCAGTTGGGTGCCAGCAGTTAGTTGGTGTGTTACATAAGTCATCCAGATATTTATGTAAGACATTCAGCTATCTCCTCTTCTAAGCAGTATAAATTGCTCCATTCATTTGATGGCTGATGGCCTCAATGTACCTTCCAGTTAAGAAAGGAAAAGGAAGTTAATTACAGATTATATAATCCCTGACCATACTGTGAGGAGGAGAACGTTTCTCTCCTGGTCTTTGTCATCCAAGACATGGATCAAAAAGAGCCAACATGGATTTACAAAGGGTAAGTTGTGCCTGAAAAATTTGGTAACATTTTATGATGTGGCTACAACATTGGTGGATAGGGGCAGAGCAACTGACATCATCCACATGGATGCTAACATTAGCACTACCATCCAGAAATGGAAATATTTCTGCACCAAATTGTCTTTTCTGTTATAAGTCCAAAGCACTTCTAAGCTAGTTAGAACAGCCAGCCCAAGCTGGACACATGCTATTTAGTCCTTTCTTCTGAAGTTCCAATTTCTTTTAATAATTTAATGCACTGTATTCTGTAAAAAGAAAAAAAAAGTCATCCAGTCTGATTATCTTTGGAATTCTAATCTTTGGCAGAGATGATTTTTGTAGAGATTTCTATGGATGATGAAATTGTAAATAACTGTAAACATGAAAGAATGAATCTTATTCAATATCACGACATATAATATTGTGTACAGTTATTAGTATTATCACCTGCAGATAGCATTTTATATTTTTAATGCCTTTTGGTTTCAAACATACCTGCTAATTTATTTTAATCTGTTATTTATTAAATGAATAATTTGTGTCTATTCTAATACAATTTTATATGACAGGACCTGGAGAAATTTATCTTAACACTTTGTGAGGTGACTGTAAAACTGATATATCATTCACAGCACCAGCAATGCAAATCCCTACAAATGTGGAAAAAAATTAGTTTCTCTCAAAACGGTTTGGTATTTCTTTCTGAAACTCAAGACATTCACCATGGTATGCAAAAGCAGAAATTATATGAATGTTTTCTGGCTTCATTTTAAAGGCCATAAAATACATACATCCTCCTTAACATCTTTTATGTTTCTGTAATTAAATTACATTGTTCGTGTGTTTTTCAGACACTCCTTGTATGAAACCAAGGGAGGTATAATGAATACTATTTATAAGGGCAGAATTACAAGATGATTGGAATGAATGCTGCATGAACTGTACATCTTAAGGGCAAGGGAATAAAATTTTCCATCAATGATCTTCATAACAATTAGATTTGCTACTTCAGGAAAGTGTGAATTGTTTCAGTTTTGACTCAGCACTTAGTTAAATATATTGACTTTGGTAAGTAGGAGCACAATAGTTCTTTCTCCTCAGCAGAATACACAAGACATAATGGAGTTGTCAGAGTCTCTGTAATGGTATCCTTGCTCCCCACTCTGGTCCAACCTGCAGCAGCCCAGAGACAGAAATAACTTTTACCAAGTAGCATATGTTGCACTAGGGATGGAGTGGCTAGTACTAGTTCCAGTCCCTTCCAAATCCTCTCTGCTATGAGTCCCAGGCTTTTGGTTTTGTTACACGTGATATAAGATCCTGTAAGAGTATTACTTTGGGGAGGAAGTCCCAAAATATCATATGACAATGTTCCTAGATCCCAAAACTAAAATCAATTGACCAAGTCCTTGCCAAGAAATTTTAACAATATCCTTGTTCTGCTTAATGGTTCCCCTTCTGACACACATGAGGAAACAAAAGATGCTACATCTGAAGTATAGGATTTTGATTTTACAGCACCTGAGTTTGAGAGGTGTTCTTTTCGTGAAGTAAAATTGAAAACTGTGCAATAGTCTGGACAGCACACCTGAATGGCAGCTATTATGGTTCTGAGTTTCTTATCAATGTGTTCTGGGCTCCTCAGTAGTGACTTCTGCAATTTTGTCAATCTCGTGGTGAGAATTCTTCTTCGAAGTTACTCTTCTCTTCTTAAAATATATTTGTTATTTCAAAGAAATGTTTTATGATTTTATATATGAATTTTCTATCCCAGTATTTGTATTTCCGATGTATTTACTGAGAACAAGCTTACAAGCTCTATATTTTAGCTAGACTAAACAAGCTTGATTCTCCATTTAGCATTTCAATAATCCTCCTCAGCAGCTCTTCTGGTTCAAATTCATCTTTCTTGAATACAGGAGACCAGCTTTGTATATGGTATTCCAGATGGAGCTTCAACAGGTCTCTCTACAATTACGATAGTGTTTTGTAATATCTGATAGAATTATCTTACTATTTATAGTCTCTACACCTTCTTCACGGTGTATTAATTTGATACATATTAGTCATCTCTTAAGACCTGGAAAACTTGGAAGATCTTTAAACTGATTTTACAGTGGCAGGACTATTAGAGACCAATAGCAAAACATTGCAATAACCTTGACTTTGTAACAATAAATATCATCCTATTGCAACAATAAATGCCACCCTATTTCTACCACTAAGCTCTAGTTTTTCCTATAGAATATGTCAATTCTCCAGTGTATTGATGATGCCTGCCAGCCTAGTTAGATTTCATACCTACAGTTCTTTTTTTCATGCCAAAGCAACTCATTTTATTAAGATCTGCCCCAGAGCCAATCCTTGCATAACTCCACAAAACAGTTCCCTGCAGCTTGATATTTCCCCTTTTCATACATACCATATTCATGTCTAAAATTCTCTTTCTGCATTCTGGCCACAGTTGCAGTTTACAGTTCTGAGCTTCTGAAGTTAGTCAGTAATTTCCCATGCAAATATCTGTATGACTTCTTCACATAGATTAAATATGTAATAAGTTATTTCTGAAAGACAACAAGGCCCTCATCAATCATTATTCATTGCTGGCAAACAGTTCTGTCAGAATTTGAATATGGACTTTTTTTTTAACTCTTCCACCCAGCATGGAGTGAATTACATTCTGAAATTTCTTTCCACCTGTCTGGAAACAAAATAATATTTTAACCATGAGGGTTTCTCTGTCTTTTCTGATAGCATATTCCTTATCTAATGAGGAGATAAAATATTTATTTAGCTTTTCAGTAAAAACATAGTTTTCCTTTAACCTTTTAATATTTTCCTATTTTAAACAGTTGCATTTTTTATTATTGTTGTGTTTGTTATTTTCAAGACCAAATTGCTTTTTGGAGTTTCTTCTTCAGATCTAAATTTCATCCTTTGAAAACCAATCTGGTTTTTATTATGTATCATTGCTGCAATTCCTAATGCAGTTTTCAACAAATTAGTTCTGGGGTCTTCTTTAATAAGTATTTTTTCTCCTTTCTTTGAAAAAATCTCCAGAAAATCTCTGTGCCTTTAAAGTGTTCATACAGAGGTCCCTAAGCTCTTCAGCCTAGATAATGCCATTCCTAATTCCTTTGATTTCTCAAAGTTTTCCCATTTGAAGTCAATAATAAGCTGCAGACCAATCTTAATTTTTTATTAGACAGATATAAAATCTGAAGTGGCATAATTTCCAGCTGGTTCTGTGAAGAACTGCAGCAGACACCACACCTCAGAATACCCAGACTGCATTAAAGGTCTTTTTTTTTCCAATCTTTATTTGGACAAAAAAATTAAATAGTGAGAAACGTCCTGGTAGGATATATTTTTCTAGAAACAGTGTTAGAAGAGTATATAAAGCAGAAAACAGACCTTTTTTTCCCCCCTCTACTGTCATGAGGCAATATTTGTGGAGAGAGAGAGGCTAAGAACATTATTTTAATCAATATTATCAACATCAGAACAATAAATAGGCAAGAGTAATTGTAAGCATAACAAAGGGAACATTTTTTGGTAAAAAGAAATAACAAACCCTTAACTGATGTCCCTGTTCAATATACATTCTTTCTGAAAAGAATTAATGATACTGTTTTTTAATGGAAGATACACATTAGAATTAGGGTAACATATTGAACATTTTGATGTCAGAAGTTGGAGTTTTGCCAAGACTAAGATGCTTCTATGGAAGTATTCCAGTTTCTGACCAACTCTATTATTAATAATTACTTGAGGAGCTGAAGAGTCTGGGCTTTTGCATACTAAGCAGCAATGGTCCCCAAAGATTTTAATGTGAGTGGAAGATCTTGCAGGGTTTTATCCTAAAGGAGCTATATATATCTCTGTAGTATCTACAGACTAAAATTCCTGTGCTGAATAAGTCTCCAAAGACAGAAAGAAATGAGAGAAGAGGCTCTGTCAAAATAAGAATACAAGCTAGATCCTGTCGTATGAATCTATGATTGAGAAGAACAGTCAGTCCTGCACTATTACATTTATGGTTTGGGAGGTCAACATCCCTAGGTCTGATAAACTATATATGTACAGTAATCCACAATTTCACCAGTCAAGACAGAGCGTGCAAGATAAAAAGTAAAACTGTAGTCTGCTTGGAGGCTTCTCTTAAAATCTATTCAAGAATAAAAGAGCTATCCTGAAAGAGAGGTGAACATTGCATACAGAATATTTTCTACTAAGAAATACGAGTCATATATTTTTTTTCATTTTCAGTAAATAAATAATATATAAGATCCAGTTATGTACATCTGAAAAATGAAATTAGAATAATACTTTGAAAAAGGAAATTAATAGAAATCACAAGTGGTGAGGGGTTGGTGTGCTGCTTGAAAATACTTCAATGTAATTCTTTACTTTGATTATTCTGATGCTTTCAAGACTTTCTATAATTCAAGCAAGTAGTTGTTTTCTGAAGCAGTGGATAACTGTGATTTCATCTCTAACACTGCATGGCAGGTGCTGGTTTTTAAAATACTGACTACTGTAAAAGCAGAATTTGTACCATTACTCTGTGATTTAGCAGAATCTTATTTCATGAGTATTCTTGTTTGACCAGATTATGAGCCATTTATTAGCACTCATATTCAGTAACTCACATGTTACATCCCACCTAAAGACTTCAGTATTGCAGCACTGTGTCAGTTTTGCTGCAAGTGCAATATGGAAGTAATCTGTAAAAGTACTGATATAAAAATCTGATTTAGAGTAGTGTGGCTGAACATTCTGAACAATTTGGAGTCTGAAATAAAGTAGGTTTAGGAAGGTATTTCTGCATTGAGTACTTTTCATAGGGTGCAGGAACAGTCCAGACCTCTTGAATCACTACCCAGACAGATCATAATTGTGTTTTACATTTGTTGACCAGGTCATCAGCACTTATTTAATATTAAATGAAGTAAAATAATTAGAGGAATGAATGTCTTTCACTTCCTTCTTTCCACCTCCCACCAGATCTAGTCTGTTGCCTGACAAAGTGGATTATCATTATTCTGCAGTGCATAACAACTGATGAAAATGATCAGATTATAGAATTTAACAATGCATAGTGAAGGTCGTTTCATTTTATTTTAGAATGCCTTTTATGACAGCATACTTTGGCAGAGCATGTTGATTAAACAGCTGATAATGCCATCTTGCAAAACACTGAGATTCTTGGTAGGTTATAAAGAATTAGCATTAAAACTGGACTTCTGTTTGAACATAGTCTTCCAGAAAAAATACCAGAGTGCTATTCTTATTTATTTTATGAGATAGCTATGTGGTATGCTGTACCTAACAGACAGACAAAGCCATGAAAGTGAAGTCCATGCAGCAGTGTCTAGCTTTTTGGTAATAATGAGATGCAAACATTTTATTTTATTTTTAAATTTGGATGTCATGTATGAGTTCACTATATTGAAAGAACACTATTATGTTGCTTCAGTTCATTACTCTATGCTGATCTTATTACAAAGAATGTTATTAACTCTTTTCTTTGATAATTAATATTGATTGCATGTTAGTTCTTGAGCAAGTGAAATGGCCTTCAGTCCCAGTCAGTAGAAAAACCTACTTAGAAATTTAATAGATATTTCTTTTCACATCTTTTAGCTCACTTAATGGTGCATGTCTCTTGCCCAAAGCAGTTCCTATTGTAGTTAGAAGGTGATGAGTAAAGGATGTAACTAGTTTTATCATTGCCCATCCACAATTTCATTTGCTTGCTAATCCTTCCAGCTGAACCTTTCCAAGCTGCTTTCCTGAAAAGAAGGCACAACATGAGAAAATTAAAGAGAATGTGAATGCATTTTTGAAGCCCCTAAAGACCACTTCACAGTTGTTTTTTGATTATTTGCATTTTTTTCCTTTCAGTGTTCTTCTCTCAAATCTACTATGGTCTGATAACAGGAGCCCAAACACTATTATTCTTGCCTTTTAGGAATGTCCCAGTAAGGCCATCTTTAAAAATAAAAATAAAAAATTGTTCTGATCAAAGTAGGGGAGATCCTAAAATGATGTCTGTCTTGCTAAGCATAGATTTGAAACACAATGCTAGAATGTATCACTTCATTTAAATGTCAGAGAATAATGGTTGCTGCCAAAATTGTCCCTAAGAAAAAAACCCTGCATTATGTTTCAGAAGTAAACAGACATCCAATGAAAAAGAACATTCATTAATAGAAAATACACTTCAGAAATAGTGTTTACCACCAATGGCTGTTTCCTCACAGGAGCATCATAATTTTTCAAATGCATTCTATATGAAACTATTTACTAAAGAAATCTAATGGGTACCCTGTAGATTTGGGGTGACATTCACACCTCTAACACTGGAGCATGTCTGCTGTTCACTGCATGAATATGAGTAAGATACTTTTTTGCTTTTACAGCATTGTTGTTTCTGTCTTTCCCACAAACAGAGATCAGCTAAGGCCAAAGGCTACATTAGCATCTAGCTAGGCAGAAAGCTATACTGATAACATGTACAGTGGATGACAAAGGTGGAGAAAAAAATGACACAGCAGCATATAGCACAGATACACTTGTGGGTTTTGGGTTTTTTCAGTAGGTAACAGTGATAGATAGGCACTGGAACACCTGACTGGTCATAGTTCCCTAGGGGCAATCTGCAACTAGCTGACCTACTTGTAGGTGCTGGGACTGCTGTTAAATTCAGCAATTGCCATCAGTTTCCAGAGAGTAGTACCTAAGGAATTTTGTTAATTCCTGATTGTTGTAGGCTCAATTCAAGCATTATCATCAGCAGAAATTATTTCTGTTCCTCTTACTGGTCTTAGAATCATGCTATTCTCTCTAACTCTACCAGCAAATTGGCTAATCTGCCAACAGGAATATTTATACAGGGGAGGAAAGATAAAACAGGAGCTGCCTGTCTGCTGGTGTCACGTGATAGAAAAATGCCTGCAAGGATAGAATCATAGAATCACAGAGTCATCAAGGTTGGAGGAGACCTCTAAGATCATTGAGTCAAGCCATTAACCTGCCACTCTGCTGTAACCCATAAACCCTAAACCATATCCTCCAGCATCAGATCCAGACACCTCTTCAACACTTCAGGGGATGATAACTCCACCACCTCCCTGGGCAACCTATTCCAGTGCCTCAACACCCTAAGAGTGAAAAAATACTTCCTAATATCTGATCTGAATCTCCCCTATTTCATCTTATGACTGTTCCCTCTAGTCCTCTCACTGGCAGAACAGACCATCTCCCACCTCTCTATAACCCCCTTTCAGATAGTTGTAGACAGCAATGAGGTCAACCCCGAGCCACCTTTTCTCAAGGCTAAACAAACCCAATTCCTTCAGCTGTTCCTCATATAACACATTTTCTAGGCCTTTTATGAGTCTTGCTGCCCTTTGTTGTACTCCCTCCAGCACAATATAGTCACAACAGAAGATAGAAATAGTTGGAGGGTCATCTATCTTGGTCCTGGTGCTCCAAAGCACATAAAAAATACTGAACTAAAAGTCTCAGGTGAGGACCATTATACTTTTATGAAAATCAGTTCTGCATCAAAGAGAAGAAATCAGTGTATTTTCTCAAGAAATGTGATATTTAACAATCACCCACAGATTTTACAACTAGAGAGGGTCATTAAGAGCATTCATTCTGTGTTAGTGAAGACCAAAGGATTTCAGGGAATCATTTGTGATCTCAAATCTGTCATCTGGATGAGCTAACACAATTTAGAGAAATGGCTAATTGCCTCAATTTAAATTCTCCATTGAGTTGAGGATACACATCCTCTATAGATAAAATTTTTTAGAGATTAATCATGCTTACTATTAAAATACATGTCTTATGTCTACTCTTGGTTTGTTTAACATTAGTTTGATTCTTGATACATCTACCTGTAATATAAACAATCAGACAGCATAGAGCCAGACCCTCTTCCAAGCTCTTCATACCCAAATATAACTCTGTCTTGGAAAGGATGAATTTGAAATTGCAACTAGAACATCTCTGCTAAATAGATTTACTAACAAGCAACTGATTTGCCAATTTTATCCAGTGGAAAAACATGTCTAATCCCATAAGAGAAAAATAACAGAAATTATGCATGGAAATTCAGAGAGTAAAATATTCCTACAAGAACTCCAGGTTGCAAAGAGATGTTTTTCTTTAAATCAACACCAAACATTCCTCCTGATTTTAGTTAATCCTAAATAATGTAAGCATGTGATGCATGCACTCACAGACATATTTTTCCTAGAAAATTCAAGACTATACTGGGTCTGAGATGTAATGATTGGTATTTTTCTAAGGATGGTGACACTAAAAGGAAGCTGACACTATCCTAAGGAAAGAATAATTGACAGGCTGTAGTTAGAATATCAGAGATTAAATGTTTTCTTTTTTTCATTTCTTACTTTCTGGGTTTCACCTTATGTTGTAGCTGTTTGTGTAGCTGCTCATCTTGCCATGCACATATTTGCTCTCTCAAGCTGGATACAGAAGAGTGCATCAGATTACCTCTGTGTATTTATGTGGTTGCATGAACAGTCATCAGTACTGCAAGCTGTGAGACTGAAATGGAGGTTTTCACTTTAAAACACTAGGGAAAATATTTTAAAGTATACTGAGTGAATGTGATGAAGTGGGAATTCCTAAGAACTGGCCTTCAAAGTGTAGCCATTTCTGTGCAGAAGTGCTGAAGTATTAATGCTGAAGTCTATGAGCCCAAATTAATCCAGTGTGAGAGGAAAACCTTAGCTCTCTAGAGTAGCAGTAGAAAATTTTAATGCAAAATTAAAAGAGTTTATAGATGCCTATAGTCTGCTGTGAAATCTGAGGCAAAAGTTCTAAAATAACACCATTATTTGCAGGGGTTTATAGATGCCTATAGTCTGCTGTGAAGTCTGAGGAAAAAGTTCTAAAGTAACACCATTATTTACAGGGAAAAAAATGCACTGTTTTCTTTCATTAGTTGCATTTGAACTGATAAAACCATTCTCAAGATGAGTGGTAGTAGTGGTGAAAGAGTATGGGAGCTTCAGCTACTTGAGTTTAGTGCAATATAGCACATAAGAAAGTACAGCAATACAAATATTCGTCATCTGAAAACAGTATTTTTATCCCACTATCTGCATATTAAGGCATTCCTCTGAGAACAAGTTTATCCTGAGAAGTAGAAGATAAGGCTATGAATCAGCTGGAAATTTTTTTAGCCAATGAAAATATTGACTGAACTCTTGGATTTTATACTCCAAATATTCTTGCATTCCAAATCAACTGTTATTAAGTAAAGAGCTTATTAAACTCAGAGCTAAATAAAGGAATCTGCTCAGCATACATATCTTCAAAATTTATAGACTTGCAGCAGGATTAGCGAAATACCATTATTTGTTTCATCATCATCTTGTGCCATGGAGAAAGCTATTCTATTTCCTTGTCTTAAACAGAGTATTTTTCTGCTAGTTGTATAAGCTTATGTGAAGTTATTTACAGCATTTTATTAAGTAAAATGACAAATATCATCACCTGTACCAAGTAAACTCAATTCTTTCCAACTGAAATATCTTTTTCTCTCTGAATTAGCATGCCACATGTGCCCCAATTTATGATTTTTTTAGTTTTTAAATGCCAGTCTGATATAAAAGTGAGCACTGAATTCCAGCACTGCCTCACTGATGTGTTGAATGCTGAAAATTAGCACTAGTCCTCCCATCAAGAGCTGTAAATCTACTATCATGTGTGGTATTCGGAAAGTTGATTGCTGGCTCAAGTGTTTTATCGTAAGACAGTTTTCAATTTAATATACTGACATTTTAATTTTTATATTCTTTACTGCTCAGAATTAAGGAAGAGGCATCATTCCAAGCTAGTTCTCCAATATCATTTAGAAGCAACATGTCTTTTGACCTCTAAATTAAACAGCAAGTCTCTTTACATACACAGTATTTTGCACTGCTGAGTTACTCCTTACATTAAATCTCCAGCTGGTTTACATTCCCACTGAGAAAATGTAACCACTTGTTCAGCAAAAAGGAGATTACCACGAAATATATTGCACTTGTTCAGCAAAAAGGAGATTACCATGAAATAAATTACTGTTTTTTCAAGGAAATTAAAGGTTTATGGAACACCTTGATTCAATGTAGAGCTTCATTGCTATTCTAGAAACCGCTAGTCAGCTCAGCACAAAGCATCTTAATTTATTTTTATTTATATACATAACAAGGAATATCAAGGTCAGAATTTCTTTCAGGAATTAAATTATGTGAAATTGCTTAGAGTTTATTTACTTCTCACAGTCACGTTGAACATAAGCTATTAAGCCTACCATATGTGCAACCGTTAAGCATCTGACCAAAGACTTTTCACAATGTGTTCATTTCTATTAACTTTGGACTTTAAACAAATGTGTGTTTTTTTTAACTGAAAAAAAGGACTAAGATAGTGTACTCAAGGACACATAGATCATGACCAAATGAGAGTATTTTATAATCATGATGAAGTGAATAAAATTCATGAAGTAGAAGGAAGAGTGGAAAAAATTGGACAGGGAGAAAAAAAAGGGGACATCTCACTGGAACCCCCAGCTCAAAAGAATATTATCTATCCTTATAGAAAAATCCTGTGAAACTTTTATGGTAATATCACACTAATGGTTTGGTCTTGTTCATACTAGAGTTAATATCAAAGCTGCAGTTATTTTTCAAGGAGGTAGGAATAAATGCTTATGCTATTTCTCTAAGCAGCCTGTGGATAAAGCAATAGCAGCCAATGACTGTTCTCTTTCTACAAGTTTGAGACAGACCCAGAGTTGGGTCATTCATTGTCTCTCTGTTGTCTCTCTAGTAGGGAGACATCCATTCTCTGTTTTCTCTGCCTTTTCATAATTCAGGAACTAAATGGTTTCAAATAGGTTGGAGCTCATTTAACCTCTCATGGCCACATGTAAAACAACAGATCTTGCCTTCTCTAGTGTCTAAACATTGGTACCATAGCACAAAGGTATTTGTTAAGTCACATATGCGGGGCTGTAGTCACAGAAAAAAGTTCCTGCACAGACAAGAAAGTGGATTGCAGTGCCTAGTCTGTGGTTACCTCTAGTGTGTTTTGATAATCTACATTAAACAGGACTGTTTTCAGTGAAGGCATGGAATGTAATGGAGAAGCCAAAGCCAAATTTTAAAACTGACTCCCTCCATCCTATTTTTTAGCCTGCTGTGTACAGATTCTTTCCTTTGTATAATCCAACTCAGTGCAATTTATGCATAGTCCTAAGAGATTGACCATAGTGGAAGTCAATATGCATATTCGATTACCTGTTTAGTTCTGAGGTATTCTAAAAAAATTTTTTTTAAATATTAAACAAATCCATGGATTTGGGCACATGAAAACAGTGTCAATCACTGTTAATATAGCCAGAGACAGATAGAAAAAGAAAGGAATTTCTTAGGTGCAGTGTAGAGCTGTGTCAACCCTGACAAAATTGACTGTGTACAAAAGTTTAGTGGAGACTCAACATCCATTGCAAAGTCTGGCAGACATATATGCAAGAATATATGTGATCTCAGAGACAGTAGAATCAAATGCAAAATTGTTTTTGGCTTATAAAAGCAATGCTAGCTGTGGCTTGACCTGGCACTAATGCAGTTATACAACTGTTGTTTTGTTTAAAAGGATGCACAAAGTGATTTTCTGTTTTCCTGTGTATTCAGACACCTGAACTACATCCAGTCCTGACATGCTGTGTGCTGTGTCACATTTTGTTACTGGCTCTAATTTGCTTTGGATTATTTCTACCTTTTCTGACACTACTGCTGTATAAAAGTAATATTCACTTCTAGGAACTTATCTACAGTCACAGGCTGTTGTGAGAGTTTTAGGTTTTTGGTTTTTTCTCTCTTGATTGAGACATTTAGTGTTTCAAAAGCTTCATCTTAAAAATACTCAAGCACACAGTCATAGGCTGGGGCAGACATGGGCTACCAGCTTGGACTGTAGGAGACATGATAGGACTCTTGAGGATCATGAGGCAGAAGGAAAGGCTGTATTTCTTCTCACTTGTATAATCTGAAAAACAGGTTGTCTGACACAGGTTCTTTTACAGAATATTGAGAAAAAGTCTAAATTATACATATGGTCCCAATTAATGTGATAATGTGACATTGGAATAATATCTCTATGATATACCTATAGGTATGACACAGTCATGTTTTTTTTTCTCATGTATAAACTGCTAGTATCTTAATGGGTAAGACATCAAGCAGGTGGTATTTAAGATCTTAATTGTCCTCTGAGTAAGCAGACAGTCACTGTCTATGACCATCCAATGGTTCTGCCATGGAAGAGAAAGAAGACCAAGGAATGGATCTGAACATCTTTAACTGTGAGAGTCCAATGAAAGTCTTCACATACAAAATGAGGTATTACAAAAAGATGCATATTATCTCATCTACTACTCTATTGAATTGCTTATGACTATGCCTTACAGAATGCATTGTTCTAGAATGAAGCTACAAAGGTAAAATCTGTATTTTGTCAATATTCAGATAAAGACAAAAGACCATTGCTTACTGGTAAGGATGGGGCACTGTGATTCATCAGTCTATGATGGGTTGACCCTGGCCAGTCACCATGCACTTACACAGCCACTTGCTCACTTTACCCCTGCAACAGGGCAGGGGAGAGAATAGCTGGAGTCAAAATGAGAAAACTCATGGGTCAAGCTAAAGGCAGTTTAATAAGTGAAGGAAAGAGGAACAAAAAAATTACACAAAGACATTCACTCACTATGTCCCACAAGGAGACTGATGTCCAGCCAGCCTCCATGCAATGGCTACCTTCCCAAAATACCCTCTTCTCAGATTTTATTGTTGAACAGGATATTATACATTCCTTTGGTCACTCTGTATGTGTCCTGCTTTCATCCCTTTGAAAGTCCTTCCCAATCTCCAGCCTACTTGCTATCAGGGGCAGACTGGGAAACAGAGAAAGCCATGAGGCTGTATTAGTAACAGCCCAAACACTTCCACCTATCCAAAGCACAGCACTGTAGGGGCTACTGTAAGGAAAACTTACTCATTCTCAACTAAACCCAGCACCCAGTCTCATTCCTTCATTTAAAAAATATATATTCACTTGTATTTTATCTCAGCCTACCCATTTTGTCATTTAGCCATGTTAGCAGGGCAATGTGAGCATCCTGAAATGTTCCAGGGCCACCTTCACCTTCTGCAGGTGTTCCATCTATATCTAGGTGAGTGATATAGATCACTGTATCAAGGTGTGCGTCTCTGGCTAAGATAAATTATTTTCTCCATTAGTCTTGGAAATGCTGCTAGAGCTTACTATAAAGTAAATTGACTGCTAAAACTAGCACACCTCATCGAGTATAGAGAAGACAATGGACTTCTAGAATCTGGGAAAACGAAAGTGTCTGCAAATATCACTTGGTAAGTCAAGTTTAGTTACATATTGGCCATCACCCAAGCCCAGTAGCATTTCATTAATCTGAGGTATTGGATGTACATCTGAACCAGATATTACATTTATCTTCCAGAAATCAATACAGAAATCAGATATGCTGATAAGGTTCCGGAACTAATGTAATTAAGCTGCAGCATTCTCTGTGTAATGATCTAATGACTAACTGTAGCATCTCCCACAATTTGCCTTCTACTATATTCCATAATGGTTCAAGATCTGAGTCATTCATAAAACTTCCTGGTTCAAGTGTTTCTACTATAGAAGCAATCACTTCCAAGAGCTTTTAGTTAGTTATCTCACTTCTCCATGCTGCCCAAGGGCTGAGTAATCCCAAATGGTATTTCCAGTCTTTTCATCAGACTTCTGAGGTTCCAGCTGCTTCTGAAATAGGATGCCTACCATGTATCTTACGTCTACCACAGTTACAGCATAGTAACATGATAAATCTGAGACCTTCACCATTTTCTCACTAGAAAATTTCTTGGTTAAATTTCCATATGTGTCCATAATTTCAGAAGACATTGGGCATATTATTCATCTTTGGCAAGGGAACACAACTATACCTGATGGCCCATTTCTGGATCAATGCAGGGTAATCTTATTAAAGAATTGCTCAGAGTACTGCTACTGACTGTAGATTTTTCCAGTGAAAGGATAGAAAAAGTTTTGCATTTTTTTCTATCCTAGTACATTCTGTACAACATTCTGATGTGCAGTAGTCCTTTGTTTCTTCCAGGATTCCTGAAGGTGGGTCAGCAGTCCCTGCAGGTTGTTCTCCAAGGAGTACTATAAAGAGTGAAAACCCTTCAAAATCTTCCAACTTTTGAAGATCTTATTGATTCTGGCATTTGACAACCATTTGTTTCTAAAATGGATTTTTTTAGTTTATTTTTTCACCATGCTGACACAGTGTCATGGACAAAAAGAAAAAAAATCCTTAAATTGTGAACAATAAGCAGATCATTCAGAGAATGTGTAAGGACAGAATGAATATCCAAAGCTAAAACACACACAGACATTAGAGGGACCTGTTGTAGGAGCAGCATGCTAAAAGTCAAAGGTATATCAGAACAGTCTTTGCAAAGGTGTTGCAAGTCCTTGTGGCCTCAACTACCCCAGGTTTGACAGTTGGTTAATGTAGTACACACATCCCTGGGATGCTCACACCAAGGGACTGCAGCACTTCAGTCTGTGACACTACTGATGGACTGGCAGCAATTCCTGCAGGCTCCAGAGTCAAAACCTTTCAACTAAATCCATTTACAGATACAAATACTAGAAATAGGATGTGTCAGAACCGAGTTTTGTGATCCAGTCTGTAGGCACTTCATTCTCTTAATGTACATTTTCTGGGTTTTGTCTGATTAAACACCATAATAATTACGTCTGTTACTGTAATCTTAGCAGGCAACATATCAGAAAAAAAGATTGAGGAAATTCAAAATTAATTACTCCTTTTCTGTAGCAGGAATATCTTCATAGGGGTGAAGAGGGGAAATAGATGCTTAGCTATAAATTCATAATCAGTCATAATTTGAATTCCATGTATACCCATGGGGACAAGCTTTAAACTGCAACCATGTAGTTTGAACTACGTAGTTATATACTCCAAAATTATTGTATAATTTTCTGCTGCTAGTGCTGTGTAAAGCTGGACATTGTAGTTCATGGAATTTGGACACTTGGAATAGTCTCAGTTACATGGTTTTCCATCCATTTAACTGGTAAAGCATTTGTGTAGCAATGACATATTCTTCTAAGACTTGCTATTCTAGGGCTTTCAGATTTCTGTCATATTTTTCAAGAGAAAAATAAACCATTACTACTCTCTACACCTGGTTACCTTAGAAAGCCAAAATGGTCACAGGGCTGAGATAAATAACTGAATAATAAGCCAGGGAGGGTTTACCATCTCATACATCCTCAAGAGTAACCTCAACTATAACTGAATAATAAGCCAGGGAGGGTTAACCATCTCATACATCTTCAAGAGTAGCCTCAACCAAATTCCATTAATGGTGCCAGATTCTACCTTCAATTACACCTGTGAAACCTAATGGAGAGAATAGCAACTGCAAAGAGAGAATTTAGCCCTGTTGATGCTTTTTTTTGTGAGTAACAGCCTGAAAAGATATATCATGTCTGAGATCTCAGTCTGAGTATAGACAACTCATGTCTGAGATCTCAGTCTGAGTATGGAGGGCTGCAGCTGGGAAGATTTTCATTTTTTACCCAGAACTTGAGCAAATATGATACAGAGTCACTGATATTAAAAAAATCCTATCATGTTGCTGTTACACTGACAGAAACCTGTTCTGCAACTCAGGAAACAGACATAGCTCTAGTGTCTCATGGTCATTGTACTCCAATTAATAATATAAGTGTTATGAATCTGGCTAACATCTAAAAATCTACATTTGCTGAACTATAGTATCATCACTTCAAAAGTGGATTGTTAGATGAGAATGGAATAAACTTGCTGCTCGTAAGGAATGGCAAACAGTAGCCTGAACATATTTTGTAGCCCTGCTGAAATATGTCTGAAGAGTATATTTCAGAAACTCACATAGAAAATAAAGACTGCTATACTGCCGTTAAATAAGATACTATACTGTAAATCTAAGATACTGTTTTCATTAACAAGGTGAGATTACTTGAAGGTGCTGAAAGACTGGAAATGAAGGGACACTTACCTGCTGCATCAGGCCTAAAAAAGAAAAAGACTCCTGCAGTATATGGCTAATCCTTTGCTATCACACTTTGCTGGACTATTTAATTCCAAACTTGCCTAGAAAAAATACTCATGAAGTTATTCACATTTTTTGTATGAAACTCCCATGGCAGCACTGCAGGGAAATTTTGATGCAGTTGTTGTATCTTTCCACTGTGGATTTCAATAATTTTATAACAATTTAGCATGCACTTATAATAAAGAAAATGCATTCTATCAGCTTCTATTGATGGCTGTAAGACCTCACTGCAGAGACCTTTTAAATAAAATCCCAAGTGTTCAAAATACAATACAAAAGGATTTCCATATATTATTGCTTTTAGGAGAACATGATTTTTGAAAGTGTAAGTTTGGGAGTGTTGAATAAACAGAGCTTTTTTATTTCTGAGAAATAAATTTTATTTTATAGAAACATTTGTACTTATTGATACAAATACCATGCAGAAACAGCCAGTTACAGACAATAACAGAAGCAGAAATCAGAAGACCAACTTGCAGAACATAAAAGAAGAATTATGATAATTATAGAGTTGTAATATCGACCACTGGGATTTGAACTGCGAGTTCAAAAACACTACATAGGATTAACTTAAAGAGAAATTTATTTAGACAAGTATTCACAAATGGATCACACTCACCACAACCAAGGAAAAGCACATGGAAAGAGAAGTGCACTCAGCTTCTAGTTCTCCCTGGGAAGCCACTGGAGCACACTGGTAGTGCCACCACTGCTCTTCCCCACACAGGACTGAAACATCTGCACTTACTGTCACCCTGATGTGACATCAGGCACCTGTGGCAGCACCTAAGGTATGCAAAGGAGCTGTGTGAGCCTCCACCCACACTCCCTCTTCTCATTGCCTTGGGAACTGCATTTCATCGCCTGCCTGGGCTTTTATTTATTACTTACAGCATTCCAGGCACATATGTGCCTAGCTTTCCACATTGGTAATCCTTGCTTCACCTCATCTTGGTTGATTTGATCTCCTGGCTTGACCTCAGACTTGTCTTGTTCCTAGAGGCTTTTCTAGCAGTCCTTGAACTGTGGGATTCAAGTAAATAGGGTTAGGGTTAGGGTTAGGGTATTTCTGTATCTTTCCACTGTGGATTTCAATAATTTTATAACAATTTAGCATGCACTTAAAATAAAGAAAATGCATTCTATCAGTTTCTATTGATGGCTGTAAGACCTCACTGCAGAGACCTTTTAAATAAAATCCCAAGTGTTCAAAATACAATACAAAAGGATTTCCATATATTATTGCTTTTAGGAGAACATGATTTTTGAAAGTGTAAGTTTGGGAGTGTTGAATAAACAGAGCTTTTTTATTTCTGAGAAATAAATTTTATTTTATAGAAACATTTGTACTTATTGATACAAATACCATGCAGAAACAGCCAGTTACAGACAATAACAGAAGCAGAAATCAGAAGACCAACTTGCAGAACATAAAAGAAGAATTATGATAATTATAGAGTTGTAATATCGACCACTGGGATTTGAACTGCGAGTTCAAAAACACTACATAGGATTAACTTAAAGAGAAATTTATTTAGACAAGTATTCACAAATGGATCACACTCACCACAACCAAGGAAAAGCACATGGAAAGAGAAGTGCACTCAGCTTCTAGTTCTCCCTGGGAAGCCACTGGAGCACACTGGTAGTGCCACCACTGCTCTTCCCCACACAGGACTGAAACATCTGCACTTACTGTCACCCTGATGTGACATCAGGCACCTGTGGCAGCAGCTAAGGTATGCAAAGGAGCTGTGTGAGCCTCCACCCACACTCCCTCTTCTCATTGCCTTGGGAACTGCATTTCATCGCCTGCCTGGGCTTTTATTTATTACTTACAGCATTCCAGGCACATATGTGCCTAGCTTTCCACATTGGTAATCCTTGCTTCACCTCATCTTGGTTGATTTGATCTCCTGGCTTGACCTCAGACTTGTCTTGTTCCTAGAGGCTTTTCTAGCAGTCCTTGAACTGTGGGATTCAAGTAAATAGGGTTAGGGTTAGGGTTAGGGTATTTCTGTATCTTTCCACTGTGGATTTCAATAATTTTATAACAATTTAGCATGCACTTAAAATAAATGCATTCTATCAGTTTCTATTGATGGCTGTAAGACCTCACTGCAGAGACCTTATAAATATAAATCCCAAGTGTTCAAATTATTGACAGACTATTTACTAGTCCCTAGTTACTGCTATGGGACTTATTCTTCTTAAGTGCTTAGGGACTGTATTGTATGCTGATGAGCCCACCTGGTCATGATCCTCAGCTCCTGGCTTGTTCTCTGTTCAGGAGCAACTCAGCTCTGGATTTTCCCTACCACTTTCTCAGTAAGTGTTTTAGATGTGTATGAATAGTGGTCTTTACAAAGCCTTCTGAATCAGTAGGGAGCCTACCAAGCTGCAAAATGACACTAGGAAAGTGCTAAAGCTTTAGTTCTGTTGTACAACTTAATGTAGAACTAGTCTCTTTCCTTAGTGTCAAGCTGCAATGTGAACAAGTGAGGTCTTTAGCCTACAGAAGAGATGCTGCAAGATGGAAAATGAGAAACATTAGCATCTAAAAAGTGAGATTTCATTACCTCTTCATTCTCTTCACAACATAATTATACAGCACAATAGCATGGAAAAATATTTGTTTTATAATTAGTCAAAGGTGATTCCACAAAGGTCAATTCACTACATGTTAACTTTATAGGCACATACATAATGGGTCTGTATAGGGTTACATAGGCCTCTAAGAGCTATATATAGACATAAGAGCTATAGGATTTATCTGTTAGCATTTGTCATAACATACCTGAATGTTTAAGGGCACTTCAAAATATGCTTTTGGTGGATGTAACACTGATATCTGGATAGAAATTAACTTGTATATAAAACCTTTAAACATTGATATTAGAACTGTAATGTGTATCCCAAAGGAGATAGATTTTCTCTCAGTATCAGAATGACTGAATGACCGACGTAGTTATATTCTGCAGATTTTTCCTGCAGTGCCTGGAAATACTTTAAGCCTTGGAGGCAAAGAGGGTGGTCAACACTTGATAGGCTTTCAATTGTAACATGAGACTTGTGGTTTATAATAATGTCTGCAGCAATAAGTATTCAGTAAAGCTTAGAAGCTATTTTCTTCCCTGTTATTCTGGGTAGAGATTCTGTTTAGCTACTTATCAACATAAATGGTTCTATTCCTGAAAGTCCTCTTTTTCTAAATGGAAAGGACACTTGGATCCAGGAAGCACCTTGTGTCTGTTAAAGTTGTCATCTAACAGCAAATTTTTCAAAGTCTAAATAAGATCATATAATCAGCTGCTTATACTACCAGTATATTCAGGGCATGAAGATCAAAGGGAAGAAGAATTCTGAACATTCTCTGCACACATTCATGGGTTGTGCTTGGCCAAATTTTGCTTAACTATAGGCATCAATCATCATTAAAACTGCAGAAAGCAAGCTGAGCAAGCCGTTGCAGAATTAGCCCACACTTACCCAGCTGAAACCACAGCACTTAGTTGCTGACATTTCATTCATCTGTGCCTCTGTTACTGCTCAGGAGGCCACCCACTGTTTGCTTGCATATTGCTGTATATGCACACTGGAGATTATGCACTATCATGCTCTATTTCTCCAAATTTTCATTTAAAGAAAAGATCCCTAGGGCTTTCTAGATGCATGGCTTTCAACCAGTAAAAAGCTTGGATTCATGGTGCCTACATATTATTCTCTGATAGGTGTTTCTCAGTTTAGCATATGCATATTGGCTAAAATATCATCACCTGTTGCTTTTATTAAGTAGTGCTGGTGTCAGCATAAGTATTGTTTGCTTGTCAGAAAGATTCAGATCATCAGAATATTAAGAATGCATTGAAAGTCAAAATTTTTGAGGGCATCAGACAATATTATTTAAAATGTGGTGGTTTTTTCCATCAAGAAACTATTGGCTGGAGCAAGTATAGAAAATAAGACACACTGCATCCATTAGTTGGACAAAATCATCAAGTTTTCATGAAACAAATAGCTAGTTCTACTGGTATGCTATTACTAATATGAATTAGCCTAAAAATAATTAAAAAATAAAAACTGCTGTGTCAAAAGGATTAGCTGAAAAATAAATGCAGGCTGAAAGAATAAAAATATTCATCTGCCTGACTTTCAAAATTTCATCACAGTTTTTTTGCCTTTCTGACAAGGGCAATGAATCTGTTAGTCAAATCTGGACAGTGAAGTGGCCATTACTACATTGTATTTGCAACAGGGGAATTTTTTTTTCATGGAGTTTTTTAATTGGATTTTCTCATTGTCTCCTTCAAATGTGTTTATGGGGACTACATTTATGCATATCTTGCTGAATCCTCCATGCTTCAGTGCACTGGATCCTTTCTTCCCATACTAGAACCTTGTATTTTAGGGTCCAGGCTGAGGAAGATTCAGCTGAAAATAGCCACTTTTTGTTCAGCTGACTAGGAACTGGACTATAAAAGCTATTGTACTGTTGCCTACTTGATGTCCTGACTTCCCTGCCTTTTGGCTAGGTTGTTTCTCTCATCTGTACATTAGGGATCAAAGTCTTGTTTTTTTCTTTTCAACACTACAGCAGCTTGGAGTATTAGAATGATGCTGAGCTTGGCTTTCTGGTCATGTTTCTCTCACTAGCAATCAAGGCAGGCAAGGATCTTGCATTGGAAGTGCAGTGTAGCTATCAGGGAGCCAAAATAGGCACTCAAGCAAGGTCTGTATTTGTGTTACAGATGGGTAAGCTCAGGTGTCTGTGACAGAATAATAGCACAGGAGTATATATTTCTAAAGGCACATTCTTCGTGCCTCTGCTAAGAAAACTAATCAGTCATTGATTTTTTTTTTAAAAAAAAGTATATATTTCAGAGAAGTCAGTACTAGGTTTACAAATGCAGGGACTGGAGTGATTTTCTCATCAGCAGGCTGGGTGGTTGGCTCTTACAGTCACTGCATGTGCTTCTCCACATCATATGCCTTATGTGTAGCATGGGTATATGAAGGTATCAATATCTGCCTCCATCCTCTGCTCTGTGCATGCCCTCAGGAACTGAGTATGGTGGTTTCTTCCAAAAAGCTGGTGGCAGTGTGTTTTATGAAAAAGCAACCTCAACCCAGCATATTTCAGAAAATTAACATCCAAAAGATTTTATACTATTTATCATTTTCTTCAAAGACAACTCTGGAATTTGTTTGGGGTTTTTTTAGGTTTAAGTATTTGTGTCAGACACGTATCTTTAGCTCTGTAATAATTAGTATGAAAAGCCCTAGCTAGCACATTGTTCACTGAACTAGCAGAAGTGGGAGGAAAAAATATTGATTACTTACAATATAATGTATAGCCTAGTTCTGTGATCAACACTGAAGCATACTACATAACTGTAAAAGTATTGGACTGGAAACTGTAGAAGATGGAGGGAGGGGAAGATCCTACTAGAGTTGCAAAAGCCTTTTTGCTATTTCTTTATGTTGCACATTAAATTAATCCTTAACATCAATTCACAAAAGCAACTTTGCAGGCCTATCTCAAAATTCTGCATAAGTTATCTCATAAAGTGACTGTAGCTCTTCTGGAAATTTTTATTCTGATTAAAACCGGATTAGCATATAAAGAGTAACAGAATATTGATAATGGTCTGAAAATATAAAGAATAGAGCTATTCCTTCCCACAGCCCCTTCAGTCTGCTTGACCCATTCTATATGTTTCAAACAGTGTATATAAGGAAAGAAATTCATTACTGATTTCTGTGGGACACTTCATAAAAGATTTAGAATATTTTCCATTATTGTAGCAAATTCCATCCTCCTGGTATTACAGTGAATAAGATTTGACAGGTGGAACTAGTAGTAGCTAATGTTCTTTCTTTCATTTTCAAAATCACTGAATATTTATCTATGCTTTGAATTCTAAGTACCTAATTAATAGGATACTTAACATTTTTATATTGCTTTACACAGAATAACAAATGGCTTCTGTGCATTAAAAGGGACATATTAACTAAATCACTGAAAGTTCAAGATTACTAAAGATTTCTTTTCATCATACCAATGCACATGTCTTAAAACTCTTGAAGCTTTGTATTTTCTATTGAGTTTTTGCTTTTTGAATTTCCTTTCCTGAGACTCTCTAATCTCTTAAACATGTTTTTTTTGTGTGTGTGATTTTATTATAGGGTTAGACTGTAATAACCCAACTCCATATTCTTTTGTTGATTTTTCACTTACTGTTCTAGACAGAAAGACCTACTGCTAATGCTAGGAAATAACTCTGAGAAATAATAGTGACCCCCCCCCCAAAGTACAAAAGCTAAAGGAGAATAGATCCTTTAGCTAGGAGCAGAGACTTGGAAAAGAAAATAATCTGCTATGACTAAAGTTATATAAGACAATCTTTAGGACTGGGAGGAGATGGATGGAAAAGAGACTTCAGGTTCAGGAAAAATATTATAGGATTGGGGATTTTGAAATGTGAAAACTAACAAGGGGGTTCAAGCATTCCCTAATACTTCAAGAGAAAAATGAGGGAGTAGAGCCCAAGTTTTGAGTATTCCCTAATACTTAAAGGGCAAAATGAGGGAGTAGAGCACAAGAGCAGATGAAGGAAGGATAAAAGAATCCCAGCCTTCACAAGACTGGAGGCTTTCAGATGATTCTAGGATGAAAGACTTGTTTACACCTGCTGTGAGCCTGCAATCGTTCCAGATTTTAAATTGCATTTAAGGAATTGCTGAGATTCATTTCTGGCTAAAGGTGCTACAACCTGACAAGCAGGCATAGAGGGAACCCCAAAACAAAGGCATGATCCTATCCTGGGTTTGAGTCCTGCTATTTGGTGATACCCTAAAGAAAGAACTCACTGAGCTGATCAATATGATCAGTAACAATATACTTGATCTGTTTTGTCTAGTAAAATGAAGTATAGATAAGTTGTGCAAACAGAAGTTTATAGCTTAGTTATGAAAAGATCAGTTTATTTTCATGTCAATTATTTTTGTGTGAAATTTTGGAGGGAGGTTTCAGCAGAAAGACAACTCCAATAACCGTGTTATCAAAGATTTAACTTATTGATTCAATTTTCTTTGATTATTCATTGTCATTAAGATCTATTTAAAACGATTTGTTAATGATTTTTACACTATTATCCATGTTTTCCAGCAAAAGATTTTGACAAAATTTTATTTTTAACAGAATATCTTTTGCTGAGACTATCCTGCATTTTTTGCAGGAGCTTCTAACAGTTTTAATAGTCTAGCAAAGCAATAATTATCAAGCTGGTGTTATAATGTGAGGACAGGAAGAGCAGATAATATGTAAAGCACTGCAATGTGTTTTCATCCAGCTGTCATTGTTTTGCAGCACAAAGTTGCTCAATTTGGCTGAAATAAGATGTGGATCAAGAGATGCATCTTAATCACATCTATTCACTTGTGTTAATTACATAAATCATCCCTGTCCCACTTCCTATATTTTCCCTCCTAATAATCCTTGTGAGTCAAGCTAAAGTGTAAGATGCAATGTTTAAAACCCTTTCCCCCACTGATTTCAAAACCTGGACATCTTTTTATTTCCAGTATATTTTTAATAAGAGAGGAAATTAAGACATTGTAGAAGTCTGAAGTAAGTTGGTGGATACTGAAGAATAGTAAGCTTTTATTTTCTATAAATATGGATGTTAAATATTTTTCCTAATTCAAAAGAAAATTCTCATGTTCTGAGACAGGTTTTATCAAATTTATCAAATAACAGACTTTTAAAAGTGTTTTGATTGTTTATTCTATATCTTAATCTGACCAAGTGGACAAATTTCTAAGGGTTAATTGCTCCATTTTGGAGGCCTCAAGGAAAATTGTTATATTTGTGTTAGCAGATCCATCCCTGAATCACTTTTTGTATTTGTAGGTGTCTTTTTATTCAGCTCCATATATGAAGTGCTGTGAACTTCAAATAAGTTCAAGATTTTCTTTTCAGTTAAATAATTTACTACAGTTTCTTTCCTATAGATATGCAGGAATTCTAATACCTAACCATAAGCAATTAATTAAGATCAAATGTTAGTGATGCAGACCCCAAATGAATTTGTGTACAGGTCTACAGAACAGATATTTTGGTGGAGTACAGAATTCAGTCTTAACAGGCCACAGTGGCAATACTCATTCCAAACTCATGCTTGAAAGACTATAATGAAGTCAAGAACCAGAAAGACATGCAGAAATCTTGCACTGAAAATCTATCCCAATAGTATAATTTGAACATCCAGCTTTCCATGAATTGTTCTGAAAGTTTAGTATTTTATCTCTGTTGTATACTGCTTGTCTCTAATTCAGGGTGTTGACATAGATGTGTTGGACAGACATATATGCCAATCCCACTGATGTAAATGACTTTACAGAGGACAGAATTTGAGTCTGTGTTCATAATTCTTTTCTAGCAAGAAACAGTTAGCTTTGGATTTAAGGAAAAGGTTTATGTTTAAAAACTCAGCCCCTGAAGGGCATTCTTGTTCTTCCTGAATAGTAAGGTGGGGATATAGAAATATATTTCTTGTGCTGTGCTAAGATCTGGGTGAGAGGTAGTAATGTTTAGATAGTGAAGAGGAATTAAAATTTGGAGGGCTTTTCTGTAATGTAAATCAGCAAAGGAAGGAGAAAAATTGTTCTACAGTTCTTTCCCTCAAGGATTTCCATTTCTTTGTAGGAAGAACCATATAGGACAATTGTGCTATAAAATCCATGAACATCAATTCACTTCCTGAAAGTCCCTTCGCTGCACAGGAACAATGATTGGAATGTCTTTCTGTGCCAAGCACCAATTCCCTCACTTGACTCCTTGCAGAGGCTTATTTTCTTGCTGTTCCCAGAATCTGGCTCCCTTGTCCCACTTCTTTCTCTCAGCTGGAGCCACTCGATAGCCTGAAGGAGCTATTGTTGCTGCTTGTTTTGGAAAATGGCATATAAAAGATGGAATTAGTGCCCACCACCATATCCAATACCACAGTTTGTGCTTAAAGTGGTGTGGAGTATCCCAGCCTTTGGATTTCAGCTCTTCTATTTTCAGAATATTTATCTTTTTTTGTTGAGAATGAACTGTGCAAAGATAGCAGTTATTTCAGACCCCCCAAGTAGACTTATACAGCTAGAACCTTCTCCAGCTGAGTTAGAAGATACTGTTGTCATTGTGAGTGAGAAAGTGATGGTCACCTTTCCTGCAAAAGGTGGGGTAGGCTGTACTATACAGCCACTGAACTCATAGCTACAGGACTATCCAGAGTCAAACTCCCTCTGATCACAGACCTTGGCCAAGTTGTGACACAAAACACCTGTTCACAACCATGTTCTCCAACTCTACCAAATACCCTGGTGAACCCAACTCTACACTAGCAGCAAATAAAACCTGGAGGTGACACTTACTATCTTTATTTATACTGGATAGACAGAAATAAATTAAGACCTTGGTCAGTGAGGAACAAAGTCTGACCTGAAATCACCTGAAGACAGATGAAGACATAAATATTATCTCGTCATTTAACTATTAGATGAATTATATTTGATAAGTTTTATTGTTTTTAATTTGGGGAGGGCTGAAAAAAGAATGATGAAAATACTAAATGGTATTCCAAAGTGAGTCCCAACATGGAGATTTGTATAAGATGGTTATTAACAACCTTGTAACACGACCTGAAATCACCTGAAGACAGATGAAGACATAAATATTATCTCGTCATTTAACTATTAGATGAATTATATTTGATAAGTTTTATTGTTTTTAATTTGGGGAGGGCTGAAAAAAGAATGATGAAAATACTAAATGGTATTCCAAAGTGAGTCCCAACATGGAGATTTGTATAAGATGGTTATTAACAACCTTGTAACACTGAAGGCATTAAAGTATAGGGAATTTCTGGAGGAGGGAACATTTGAGAATAGCAAGGACATAGCTAAAAAGGAAGAAGATGGGCTTTAATGAAGGAACTCCAGTGTCTCACTTGGCATTTCAAAGTGATTTTTTCCTCCCAGCATACTTTTACTAGGTATCAAATGGATTTCTATATATAGATCTTCCTTCACTGATTCATATGGTACTTAGTCAGGATCCTTGAGTAACTGCTTTATATCTCATTGCACAATTCTAGTGCTAGACAGATGTTTAGTGATAATATAGCCCATCGATTGCAGAGAACACATCACATTTCTGCTATTTTATTTCTGTCTCTTAAAACTATTACTTCCGTAACTTTTGAAATAGGTTATCCTTAATATAGAGCAATGAATCCTAGGTGGAGAAATTTTACTTTAATGAAATAAGTTGTTTAGGATGCTATTTCATAATATTTTGGTTTTTTCATATCCCATACTTGCAGCAAGTGCTGACAGGTTTTTGGGGGCTCCAATGGTAATCTTGAAACATTCTGAAGAGCCTGGCTGTCTTCTATCTCCTATAGATCTCTACTGCTCTCTGAATGTGCCATTTTCAGCTGTCTACTTGGGAACTTCATTTCCATATGCTCCAGATTCTAGTAATTCCAAATATACTTTCCCTGTCAAAATGGAAAAGAATTTCTTCTCAAAGGTTTCACACATAAACCTGATTATTCTGAAGAAAAAGGAAAATCCTAACAAGACTGAAAAGAAAAGCCCTCCCTATTTTTTTTTAAATATTATAATTATTGCCCTTCATTTAGTTGTGAATGCCCTCTGTAATATATTGCTTCTAACTGAAATGCCTTCAGTTAATTTCCTATGCCTCTTTCCTAAACTAAAAACTCCTGCTTATTCTCTTTCAGCTTGAAACACTGGGAAATGGCAGTGGAATTGCAACAATCCACATTACTGATAACTACCACAGTGTTAGCTCACAGACATAGTGAAAAAGACCAAAGGAGTTTAATTTAAATTTCAGCTTACTGGGCAAGAAGCACAGAAGAAAGGAAGAGTTTCACTCTTGAGATCAAAGAGATAAAACCCACATAGATGATAATCTAGAATTTCCAGGGGCTGAGTATATGTCCTTAGTGAATACATTAATTAAATGTTACTGACAAGGCTGCAAATTACTATTTCTAAGACTGTATTTTCAAGCTGTCATCTCTCTGCAGTACAATGTGTGTGGAGACATATTCTCTTGCTGACTTTGGCTTGGTACTGAGAGTGAAGCACTGCAACTGGAGCAGCTGATTGCCACCAGAAAGTTTACTGTTGTCTTTTGTAGATTTGTGTCTGCATGTTTAAACAACCAGAACTGAAAAAAAGCCTATGTTAGCCTGATACCTGATTGGCAGATGTCACACAGGTGGGCTCTCCCCTGCAGGTTTTCCTATGTGGGATTGCTTTGGATGACCTTGAAGCCTGTGCTTGGGATTTCCAGTTGTATTTCAGCTCTGTGTCCTCAGATAGCTTCTGTGAGTCTGTGAAACCCTGCACACATTCACCATGTGTGTCTCAGCTCAAAGACACATATGCCATACAGGAATGGCCTTAAAAGGCAGCAGAAGATTTCCAGTCACACACTGGCTATGTTTTCTCATGTGTCAATACCACAAAGCACTGAATTTGCTGTCTTAGGGAGATTGGAATCTTCATTACTGCCATTACTTAATGACAAGTTAAACAGGCACCTGTCAGAAGACACATCCTGCTTTAGAAAGAACACTAGGCTAGATGATCTTCCCAGGCTCCTTCAAGGTTTATTTTCTTATGATTGCATACACAATAAGTCTGACATATCCCAAAGGTTTCCAATTACAGTGCATGAACAGACCATCTGTGCAAAGCAGTCTCAAAATGCCTGATGCTTTCAGGAAGCATTTTACTTACTCAAACAGAAATATAACAGTTCTATTCATTTATACAAATGTCTGTCCAGAGACATTGGGGAAAAAAAATCTGATAGAGACACCAATCAAAAAATGTTTTCTTTATTTACTTACCATCTCCTGTTGAATTTGAATAACACCCGATTCTCCCAAGAACAGTGTATGCTGAACATGCCTAACATCTTTCTAGTGTTAAGGTGTAGCCATGGCTTTCCTTCAAAATTACCATAGGATCCCATTCTATGCACCCTCAAGGGAAAATAGTCACCTTGCTTAAACATGTAAAGAAGTATTATAATGATTATTTCCAGGATCAGGTTCATAAGAATACTTGGTATTGTATTGAAATAGTTACTCCTGCTTAAGAAATGTTACAAACCAACTACTTTAAACATTTCCTCATGGAAGTAAAAAATCATCTAAAGCTGAATTACAGTACTAGTGGTTAGTATTTTCCAAGCTGTCTGTAATTGCAGTTTTAACATGATAGGCAGTCATTTGTAAACAGATGAATTTAATGGTTGGACATGGAATCTAAGCTTCTAAGTATTTTGAATTTCGTGTTTCAAAAACATGAGGTTCAAAGAGAAAATTCTTCTTGGATAAACCACTTATAATGTAAAGATATGCAGACAAATATAATGATATTAAGGTCATTTGAGGGCCAGTGAACCAAATGTTAAATCACACAAGATCACTTTTGGAACTTTCTCAAAGTGATAAGCATGACTCAGGTTTATATTGTTTCTGCAGTTGCATTATTCTTATAGACATTAATATTATAACTTTCAAGGTTTATATAGCACACACAAAGAAAACTATTAGGATATACAGAAGAATAATCTTTAAAGCCTAGTTGCTAAAAACATAATATATAGTCAACATAGGAACCTGTCTATTCAAATCGGAGAATTTAGTAAAGCAGTTCAATATTCTTAACATTAAGAACTAAAGAAAGTACATTAAGATATCTCTCACTGTCTTTTCCCCTTGTTTGTTGCTATTGCTGATGTTCTTTTGTGATAGCATTTAGTGGCACTGATTAGATCTGGGGTAAGTTCAGGGACATACACACTAAAAATTATCCTGTCTGGTGCTCAAACTGCAATGAATTTTGCACTCTTGGAACTGCATTTTTCTTTCTGAATGAGTAGTACTGTGTTAATGTAAGTCAGGTGTTATGGAGAATTTAGTATAGATTTTGAGCCTACAAGAATGAGGCAGAAAATGATGGAGAATACACAGAGAAAGAACAGGCAGAGGAAAGTTTGTCTAAGCCATTTAATATGGGTTTTGTGTTTTATACTTACAGTTGATCTTGTTAAAGTTCTGCACTGTAAATTGGACTCTGCTGAAACAACAGAGAGAGAAAGAAAGCTAGCAAAACTCAAAAAAAATATCTGAGGTTCACCAAAAACCTAAAGGATATCAGATCCATCCTTCAGCCCTTGGCAGATGAAAAGGTGTTATAATCACAGGAATATGCTGAGGATCAAGTTTTCTAAAATAAATGTTTAGTATAAACATTTGATGCATCAGTACCTTCCAAAATTATGTTAAATAAGCTTAAACTTTATTTTCATTTAATTCAGCACAATTCTAAATTGTTCTGCTTTTAAATAATTAATATTTTGAATAGCATAATAAAAAATCTCAAACACCTGTTGCCTCTACACAAGAAGAGAGACAAAGGCCAAAAAGTTGAGACATGGATGGGAAAGTCTGGATGTGGAGACAGTGAAGGAAGTACAGAGGAATAAAATTGGCTTGGCTTAGTATCATCTTTCTCAGAATGTCATGAATATTACCATACAACTACATTCCATTTCAAAGACACCTAGATCAGAAAAGAAAGCCTAAAACAAAGAGCAGAGGAGATACCCAGAAGAAAGTGAGGGACAAACTGAACCAAACAATAAATTGGAGCCAGTAAGAGATGCTGGCAAGAAAACAAAGAACAAGCTGGAGCCATTACATGCAGAGATAAAGAGACAAAAGCCAGTGAGTACAAGCATCATGCTCACCAGCAGAGATGCTTAGTGACTCACTCACTTGAGGTTGGAGCCAGAAGATCACAGCGACTGACAGCTCCTAATGGGTGCAAAACCAGAACATTTTTCCCTGTTGAAAAAGAAAGGTGGTGAGGACTTGAAAGGCAACATGTTTTTTTCCCTTCTACACCCTGAAAGAGACTTTGATCTACCATCTGGAGCACTCCTGGGAAAGTGGCTTTGGTCCTTGCAGTGGATAAAAGCTGAAACTTAGCCTTTTGCTTCATAGGAACTGTTAGGAAGGGAAGTAGAAGCTTCTCCAGTGACACGGGCATTGAGGAAATGGAAGGTGAAAAACATCACCTTGGTCAAATCTGTGGAAGGAAAGGGCTGGAAGAGTAAGGAAATTTTTAGGGAATTATTTGAGATGTTGAATAGACAGTCACCTTAGTGTTCTGAAATAAGATGCCCGAGGGAATTTGAATAACAGTTCTTGTGCCCAGTATTTCTTATTAACTCAGTGGCCTCCTGCTCAGCTTGCTAAGTACCTTTATCCCATCCCAGGGTACTGACTTGCCTCAGGCTCGGTGTTGAAATTTAAGCTCCCTAAAACAGGTGCATTACTTGCAACTGTATCATTGAGAAAGCAGCTTTTTTTTTTCCCCAAGACTCTTTAAAATCTTGATCCCCTGCTAAAATGTAGAAGCATTGCCTAAAATAAATTGTGGATGGGCTGGCTTGGCTTTTCCTTTCCTTTCCTTTCCTTTCCTTTCCTTTCCTTTCCTTTCCTTTCCTTTCCTTTCCTTTCCTTTCCTTTCCTTTCCTTTCCTTTCCTTTCCTTTCCTTTCCTTTCCTTTCCGTTCCTTTTTAAATCTGTCTTTGACTTTGCTTTAATTGGTGAAGTGAAATGTTAGTTACTTAATGATGGGAATAACTGAACACTGACTTAAGTTTCTATACCTTGCAATTTGGAGTAAGGATGGCACAAAAGTATGTTGACTTGTCCCTCTAGGAAAAAAGATACCTGTTCAAAAGATATGATCCAAAGTGTGGTGATCAGAACAAAAGCAGATCTTAGATGGGATAAATTTACAGTTTCAGGGACAAATTCTGAGATTCTATGGATCTGGATAGTTTCACTAAACAAGACTTTCATACCCCATCAGAGATTGTATCTGGCATTGTCTTCAATAATAGATCAGTGACTTCTTAGAAGGAACATTTTGCTTGAATCTTTGGTGTTTAGGATAGTTCCTTGCTATAATCTTTCTAAAATAACACATTTTGGGAAAAATTCAGGAGAGAAATTTATGTCTGTTGAAAGCCACTGAGCTTGTATTGACTTCAGTTACAGAGGTCACTCTAATACTTTAATGTAATGTCAAGACTGAGGCTTTTTGCTGGATAGAGTGTGTTGACAAATTAATGCTTGGAATTAGTGAGTTTTATATATATATTTTGATATCTTGCAAGTCTTGGATAGTGAAACAGAAAACTTGTTTTTATTGTTGTTTACTAATTTGGATTTTGTTGTTGTTTTCATATCAGCAAGCCAAAAGGCAAAATTAGGTAACAATGCCCTATAATCTCGTAATGGCCAAATGAGAAATCTGTGTCACTCTTATGTATGATTGAAGTAATTGATCTGTTCAGGAATTGCTTGTTTTAGAATTACATTAATTACTGCAAATTAATAATCAAGCTAGACAAATCTGGAGGGAAAAAAACTCAAAAGATTAAGGATGTAGTGAACAATACATATGTCTCTGCCAGTCATAACAACTGTTAGAAGTGTCTGTTAGATGCTTTCATCAGCTTTGCTTTCATTGTGTGATTCTGTGATAGCTGAAAAGAATGCACAGGCTTTTAAATGCTCTTTTAAAATTTATTTCATAGCATGATTTACTTTAGACAGGAAGGGAACAAGAGGGCATGTAAGAAGTATACTGAATAAAGAGGAAAATGAAAGCATAAATTATATAATCAGACCCTCTATCATAAAGAAAACATTAAAAGAATCTGGAAGACAATACATTGTAAACCACAGTATATTAGCAGAAAAATACTAAATTACAAGCACTACAGATGCTATGGTCTTTTAACTCTTGCTGAAAATATGAGGAAGTTTCTCATTGGCTTTAATGAGCTTTAGTCTCTTGATGTGATAGGAATTCAAACGCTGAAAGCAGGAATATGAAAGGGACTTGTGCCTAATAAGAGAAGACACGTGTTTTTCTGCCAGGGATTAGTTTTGCTGTGTTTCTGTCAGTGGAAGACTTTGCATCATAAGGCATCAGCTCAGAGAAGAAACTCCCTCTCTCTGATCACAGCACTGAAGGGAGAGAAATTTCTAGACTCCTACCAAAAGATAGGTATGTTTGTCACCGGCTTGAGTGCCAAGAACAGATATAAAATATAGCACCAGAGTTTTTGTTGCAAGATATCATCCAGCAAATTTCAGAAAATAACACTTATTAGGATTTATCTGAACATATGGTAAAAGTCCATTGGAGCAGACAGGGAAGATAGTCAAAGCAGAGGAAACTTCTTATCTTCAGTGTTTTGACCTGTGGGAGGAAAGGGAAACACAACAAGGAAAATGAACAAATGGCTCAAACACTAACAAATCTTCAAGGGAGGATGAAGAAAGCTTAAGAATTTAGAAGTGTGACTAGAGAAGGCATTGCTTATCTCATAGCCTAGGGAAATCATATTATTTGGGCTGGGGCTGGTCTGAACTGTCAAGAAAAGCTTTAAAAAATTTAGAATTTTGAGAGATATGTATGTAGCTTTGCACACAACTAACTAAAACAAGATAAATGAGGGTATGGCAGCAAGTAAAAGAGTTTCACATCAAAAAGATGCATAATTACAGGGGAGAAATGCAGGTAAGTTATGCAAATAGTGAAAGGCTTGGATGAGACAACAAAAGAGCAAGCAGTAGTTGAACAGCTTGTGCTCAGTTCAGAACTTCAGACATCAAACAGTGCCACCAGAGTTACTAGTGTAGAACCTGAAAGCAGTTATTACTATGGCAATCGTGGCAGAGCACAGCTTCTGACAGGCACAAATCATTCAGGACAGGCAGACATAAAAGTAAAGATGGAGAATACCACTGCATGTCATTCTGTATCAGATGCAAAGGACAAAAAAAAGATAGCCAAGAATAAACTAAAATCTGCTTCAAGACAAAAATTAATTTCAGGAAATATTAATAAATCAGATTGTATTGGGGTGGTACTGTAATAGAGTCCCTGGATCAGATTTGGATAGAAAAATATTCATGCAGAAATAGAGCAGGAGAATAAGTACAGAAGATTATGTCAGTATTGAAAACTTTAATTTCTTAATGATAGACCTGACAATGTATTTACAGGTCTGTGTATTCTAGAATCTCATAGTTGGCAAAGTTTTTCACCAGCTAATTGCTAACAAGAAATGGTGTAGGAAGTACTTTCAGCAAGACATTAAAATGTGATCAAAATGGTAGTCATGGAGGTGAGAAATGGGTGGGGCAAAAGTGTTATCAACACATAAAATTTTATTTCTGTTAAATGGAAGATTGACAGAGTTCTGTGAAAAATTTTTGCATTTCAGATGCTCAAATTTGATCCATGAAGAGAACTGATTAATAAAAGCATCTGAACTGAGAGCTTAATGGATTGAATTTAGAAGAGGTTAAGAATTTCTTGAAATCAAAGAAATCTGAAGAAAAGCTTCATTAAAGAATAAAATAGCTGAATGTTAAAGATCAGGAACTGCAGAGATAAAAATATATAGCCGAAAGTGGGGCTGAGTTTGATATTGTAATATTAAAATCAATTGTAAATATTAAACATTCTACGTACAAGAAACAACCTACACAAATAAAAGCAGAGTAAGGAAGAAGTGTTCATTAGCAGTTTGGATGATATTGATACTGTCGAAAAGACAAAATGAAACCTTCATCTCAGTTTTTCCTAACAAGGGAAAATGGTGGATACATTAGAAAACCAGACCATTAGAAATGAGGACAGAGAAATATACACTGCCAATTCAAGTCAAAATCATTCTCCAAGATTTTAATACACTGGTATTTTAAGGAACCAACAAATTCTTACTGGGAAATTAAATTTAAAAATGGAAAACAACCCACCACAGTAATGAACAGATGAAGTGTCTGGTTTGGTAGCAAGGATATTGAGACCAGCAATGAGGAGAAAGACTTAGGCATGGTGGTGAATGAGAAGCTCACCATGAGCCAACAGTGTGTGCTCACGGCCCAGAAAGCCAATTGAATCCAGGGCTATATCAAAAGAATCCTGGGCTATATCAAAAGAAGTGTGGCCAGCGGGTCAGGGGAGGTGATTCTACCCCTCTACTATTCTCTCGTGAGACCCCACCTAGAATACTGTGTGCAGTTTTGGTGTCCTCAACATAAGGACATAGAACCTTTAGAGCAAGTACAGAGGAGACCACAAAGTTGATAAGAGGACTGGAGCATCTCCCTTATGAGGACAGGCTGAGGAAGTTGAGGCTGTTCAGCCTGGAGAAGAGAAGATGGAGACCTCATAGTAGCCTGTCAGTAACTGAAGAGCCTACAAGGAGCTGGAGAGGAACTCTATTAGGAACTGCAATGAGAGGACAAGGGGCAACAGGTTCAAATTGAAGGAGGGGAAATTTAGACTAGATATTAGGCAAATGATTTTTACTGTGAGAGTGGTGAGACATTGGAACAGGTTACCCACAGAAGTGGTGGCTGCCCCAACCCTGGCAGTGTTCAAAGCCAGGCTGGATGAGGCTTTAAACTACTTGGTCTAGTGGGGAGGTGTCCTTGCATGGCAGGGAGTTTTGAGTCTAGATGATCTGTAAGGTCCATGCCAACCCCCTAAAATTCTATAATTCTATGATTCTATGATTTTTAGTGTAGGTCAGCATGTGCCATGTGACTCTATATTCACAGCTAGAAGAAAGATGTCAATGAACCAACTGACTTTTTTTTAACAACTCTCACAAGGAAGTTGGAAGATTCCTGATAAAACTTGCAGGTGTCACTAAAGAGGAAAATGGTGTCAGTGCAGAAAACAGAAGAGATATTGTACTGAATGTGCTCAAAGAATGGATGGAAGTCATTGGCACAACATGCAAGGTATCTCTTACACATTAATGACTCCTGCTTTGATCTCTCTCTCTTTAGAGAGAAATAGCTGCAGCATAAAAATGGTTGAATGGTGCAGCTGAGCTTGATGTACTAGAGGGGCACAGGATGCCTGAACTACTGCTGGCATACAGCTGTGCTAAAAGAGAAAGGGTGAGAGGAAGATGTGGCTATGTGATGCACTGAAATGGGCATTTCCAGGAAGAACTAGAAGTCTAGTCAGTTCAATAAAAGAACATCCAAGGGTGTAAGATTTATCTCCATAAATAAATCAGGGGCAGGGGTATATATTGGGGAGGAGAACTGTTTGAACTAAAGTATGATGCTAGTTGAGAACAGGGGGTTTAAACAGGTAATAACTTTCATCTAGAAATTAGAAGGCTTAAATACTGCAGAAGTGATGGTCTGAATGAGTGAGGTTACCAACTGGAGCATAAGGAGCAGTGAAAACTGTTACAGATATGCAGTTAGTCTAAGCAAAGCTATAATGAGCTGTTATATCTCAGGACAAGATGGCAGAGGCCCCTTCTAATTCCCAGTGTCTGGAGTAACTAACTCTAATTTTTCCAGGTTTTTTTCTTGCACAATTCTTCCATCCTCCATAATTTTTCAGACTTTTACATGTGAAAATCAATTATGCAAGGGAGTTCTCCTTTGTCCTCTTCATTTTGATAGACTTCATTCTTTTATATTAGGCATATTTTTTCTTGCAGAATTACAGTGATTATTCAAACACTCAAAGCAAAAAGCAACAGAAATTGGAAAAGGAAAAATTAATCTGAATTGGATATATAGTTTATATGTACTAAAACACATTACAGACTTAGTTCATTTGTCCTTTCCAATAATTTTCAGAATATGTTACTTGAAATTATTGCAGAAACATTGAAAGACATTCAAGCCATCGGTACAGTGAAAACAATGTCAAAATCCTAACAAAAAGACCAACAGAAACTCAATACAAGAAGACTAATTTTTGTGCACTAGAAATCAGTTTTGTTTCAAAACTAGCTCTGCCTTAGCTCCTGCTGTGCCTCTTTAGCAGAAATGTTAGTGCCTGGGTCTCTGCATGGTCTTTGTTGTAATTAGTGCTAAAGTTTTGTTCAAAGCACCTCTGAACAAGTTGTCATCCTTCATTGTGCCTTCTGTCTTCAGCAAAGCTAAGCTTCTCTTCAAAGTATGAAACATCAAACAAATCTTAGCATTTTCAGAAACAAATTTTAGTTTGATGCTCCTTGTCTCATTCTGCCCACAACCTAAGCACTCTTGTGGTTCTGTGAAAACTAATTCCTTCCTCTGGGAACTCCTGCCACGGACTGGGAATACTGCTTGATTTTGATTTCTCGTACTGCAGAAGCACAAACCATAACATTTCAAAGACCCTCCAGCTAATTTTATTAGGTAAAATGACATCACTCAGCAGTCCTGAAACTCTAGTTCAGTGCACATAAGGGAAAAAAAAGTTGAATCCAAAAAAATCTCTCAAAAAGTGTTTTAGTTATTTACGTTTCCAATCTTAGATGCTGTAAAAAGTACAGCTTTTTTGCCTGTAAGCTGTCTGCATAGAAAACATTTTGATTTTTTTTTTACCTATCTTTGTTAGACTTGTCGGAGATTTCAGCAGCAGAGATAAAGATAAATAATGCAATTAATTGCTGACACCACATGCCAGCATATCTATGCACACACACATTAGTTTTTATCTCCATATGCTGACATGTGATTACACATCACTGCAAACTACCAGATGAAACATTTGTTGGACCATCCCTAAGCCAGTAAGGTTTCTTTTGACTTGCATAAGGCCCTTATCAGGAAGATGAGCTCAGTGCCTACACTGAAATTCATTAAAGATCACACACAATTTACTTTGACCAAGTGATATTGTCTGGCAGTACATTCAGTATATCCTGCAATGAAATTTAGACTTCATTTCTTGCTGATCATTCAGAATGTTTTACTTCGTATGTGTCCTTTATCATTCAGCATATTTTCCTCTAAATTCTGGTTTTTGTTCACATTTACTTTCTTTTATGCCCTTAATTTAGTTTAGCACTTTCCTAAAAGCTTCCTCTCTACCAATGATAGCTATTTATTGCCTGTCCCTTTTTGGATTATGTCAGGTCTTAAACACACTTTTGTACAGTAGTAACTCAGGGTTGCCAGTTTTTCTTCACAAGTAGCCTATAACACTGGTGATAGAAATCACAGCAGTGTTCTTAGGAAAATTTATAGGAAAATACCATTATGCAAACTTTTTCTCCCCAACCATTAGAGTATGTGTTTTCCTTTATGAAATTATAATCCTAAATGGATCTGTGCAAGTCAGACTTGCACTGATTTTTAGGTACTTTTAAATAGTCTCTTTGTAGAGATAAGTAGATCTGTCTATGCTGTAAGCAAAAGAAGTTGTATAGTGAGTGGTATATAAAATAGTTGTGTGACACGTTTTGGTTTAGCATGAGTTTAAGCTCATGCTTAACTCATTGAAAAAACTCACACCAGCTTCAGCTGGAACTGAACTTTGCCTCAACTTCAGCCCTGGAAGACAACCAAGATATTCTTAAATTGCATATCACAACATGTCAAGTGTTGTGAGACACTGGAGATACATTTCTGTGCCTACTGCTCTCATGCTTGGTCTTTTATTACTTGGACTAGGGGAATCACCATGAACTATTAGCAATGTTGTACCCATAACACAAAATCAAGCAAGTCTGTTTCTGTTCAGTAGAACTAAGGTATGCTGTAGATGAGAACATTGATTACTTTAATCCAATATATTCTGCCTGACAACAATCAGTGTAAATTGGAGAAAAATGCAAGAACAATGTGGTAACCTACATTTAGAAGCTTCTTTTCAATTCCCCCTGACCAGTCAGTGATTGCACATGTCCTGAGGCATGAAAATATCAATGGATTATTTTCATTTTCTCTAATGTAACTGCAGAAGATCTAATGGTGAATTCTGAAGTTGCCTATAGAATCCTTATATTTATTAAAAAATATGTAGTTTCTGCAATGGATTAATTACACTTTCAGGTAAATAAAGCACTCCCTTTATTAACTTTTAATTCTCTGTCTTGTGACAGGAGTATGGCTAATTTTGGATGACAAGATGAAGTTATTTTAATTTTATTTAACTTTCAAATCAAATGCTCTTAATGTAATTTTATTTATTCTTCTTCCATTTCCTTATGCTCTTATCTTTAAGTGGTAGGAAGTTTTCCTGTTGAGCCGTAACACTTGATTTTCATTTTGCCTTGTGATATGAACATAATGCTTTCAGTTTCAGATGAATTTCAGTGGCAATGCTGATTGCAAGAGCTCCTGTGACCCTACAAACCCTCACCATGCCTGCTCTTCTTACTGCTCCTGTGACTTGCTAGATTGTCAGTTCTGTGAAACCAAATGATTGCATGGCCAGGTTCAACCTGGACCAAATTACTCTCTTTAGACACTGATGCCTTTTCCTTCCTCCCTCCTTATTTTGTCTATGTAGATTTATGGTTTAAGTTGCCCTCAGTCCACAGGGGAATCCAGCAAACAGCTGAAGAAAGGGGACAGTGAGCTGTGACAGCTTTCCAAGGCAGGAACTTCTTATATTTTTTCCATACTGTTTCCACAAACACTGCATCTTCAAATTGAGGCTTCTGTCTGTTGCAGAAGATATTTGCAAGATTGGATTTTTCTAGAGAGTCAGGATGAAAGTTTCATTGCTTATATATAACGACCTGACAGGCATGGTGGTTATATATATATACATACATATA
>NW_008664080.1:0-10244 GCF_000695815.1 Acanthisitta chloris | reverse complement strand
GTTGCCTTCTCAGCAAGTTTGCTGATGCAAAACTGGGAAGAGTCGCTGATTGCTCAGGGGGCTGTGCCTCCCTCGACAGGTTGGAGAGGTGAGCAGAGCAGGACCAACCGGAATTTAGCAGGGGCAAGTGCAGGGTCCTGCACCTGGGGAGGAAAAACCCCAAGCACTGGTTGTAAGAGACCTTTAAGAAATTCTTAGTTTCGACATTGCCTGGTGTGCTGGTTTCAGCCGGGATGGAGTTAATTATTTTTCCCTCTCGGTAGCCGGTACAGTGCAGTGGTTGGATTCAGAGTGAAAATACTGTTGATAGCATACTGATGTTTTGGTTTCTGCTTGGTTGCGTTTATCTTAAATCAAGGGCATTTTCTTTGTTGTGCCTCATGCTCTGCCAGTGAGAAGGTACACAAGAGAAATGGGGAGGCAGCATAGCTGGGAAAGGTGACTTGAACTAGCCTAACGGATATTCCACACCGCAGAGCATCATGCCCAGTATATAAGCAAGAAGGGGCCAATCCAGGGGGAGGTATCGGGTTGCGCAGGTCCACGGGTGGTGAGCAATTGTATTGTGCATCACTGGTTTTTGGGGTTTTTTCCCCTTTCACTTTATTAGCATTTTAGCTCATTCTACTCTTTATTATTAAATTGTTCTTATCTCAACCTACATATTTTATTGTATTTTCTCCTCCCCATTTCTCCAGGTTGGGGGAGAAAAAGGGGGAGGAGGGAGTGTGAGAGGCTGCATGGTTCTTGGCTGCTGGCTGAGGTTAAACCACAACACCTGGCCTCGATGGCTTGTTGTTGGGGAAAGTTGTTGTTGATTGCCTCAAAGCCAACAGATAACCACCACATCCCCTCCAGCTGGCCACATAATGTGGCAGCATTATCTGCCCTGAATCTCAGGACACTCACAAAGTGGCTTCTCTGGGAATTGCTATGAGCTCACCCCTCTGCTCAAGGGGAGCTGACCAATCAGCACCGTGGTAGAGCCCTATAAGAAAGGACTAGAGTACAGAGTGAGGGTGCAAACTTGTGACCAAACAGAAGACCACTATGGATCATCAGAATGCTGCTGGACCTGCAGAGATGACTATCTCTGATTCTACATGACTACAGATCATGTGGATCCATGGTGGTGACTTTTTCTGCTTTGACATACCAAATCTTGGTTACTTCTATCTCCCTTTCCTGTTTCTAATTTCGCTATTACCTATTTTCTCTCCCTTGTGTGACCAATGAGAAACTCTCACTCCTTAACGGTATTTTGTCCTCATTTTGATGCCAAGGAAACCTGGAAAAGAACTACTCACAGACTTGAATTTCTGACTAGCGAGTATTTGTGTATTCAGCGCTGGGCACAAGGGGGATCGCTCCACCAAACTTGTACATCGAAAATAACACTTCTCTGGTTTATATACATGAAAAACTCATACATATTCATTATTTCTCAGAATAGGTGGTAATTATTACAATTATTTCTTGGAAATCATTATCATAATCTCCTCCTTTGTCTCCTCCCACTTGGCATTAGTCCGATGGTCTCTGGTGGTCATCCAGGGGTCATCAGGAGGAAGGCCGATAGTCTTCATCAGATTGAACCTTTCACCTTTGAGTTTGGCACATGTTCTTTCGTCTTGCTCTTAGGCTACCAGGTCCTGAGTCCGGTTGCATCTAATTTTACTTCCTCATAAATAAATTGTGTTTACGCTACCTAAGCTAAAATAATGCCCTAAGTTCTACACTTTTCATGCTTGATAAACTAAAACAATGCCTTATTGCTCAACCTCTTACCTTTGGTTTATTCAGGTGCTCTCTACTTCACTATCTTCTATCCTACTCTTAGCCTTAACTATTTGATTCCCGCTATAAATTTTTGTCTTAATTCACACTGGGGGGAATCAATCGAACGCTCTCAAGTATTATCGGAGCAGGACACTGGTACAGATTGGGTGCTGAGCTGCTGGGTAGTAGCTTTGTGGAGAAGGACGTAGGTTGGATATTAGGAAGAGATTTTTTATGGAAAGAGTAATCAGGCATTGGAGTGGGCTGCCTGGGGAGGTGGTGGATTCACCATCCCTGGAGGTTTTACAGATGAGACTGGATGTGGCACTTAGTGATATGGTCTCATAGCGACGGTAGGGTTGGACTTGATGATCTTTGAGGTCTCTTCCAACCCAGTTGATTCTATGATCTGAGGGTCCTGGTAGACAAAAAACTGTCCATATCACAGCAGTGTGCTCTTTGGCCAAGAAGGCCAATGGAATCCTGGGATGCATTAAGAAGAGTATTGCCAGCAGGTTAGAGGAGGTGATCCTGCCCCTCCACCCACATGAGGCCACACCTGAAGTATTGTGGGCTCCTCAGTAGAAGAGGGACGTGGAGCTCCTGGAGAAGGTCCAGTGGAGGGCAACAAAGATGATTAAGGGACTTGGACACCTCACTTAGGAGGAAAGACTGAAGGAGTTGAGCCTGTTCAGTCTTGAGAAGAGACAAGTGAGAGGGGACCTCATTAATGTTTGCAAGTATATGAATGAGCGGTGCCAAGAAGATGGAATCACTGGAGATATTCAGGAACCTTCTGGATGCAGTTCTGTGCCATGTGCTTTAGGATGGCCCTGCTTGAGCAGGGAGGTTGGACTGGATGACCCAGTGTGGCTCCTTCCAACCTGATCCATTCTGTGTTTGTGTGTGTTTGTCTGGACTGCAGCTGCTTCGAGTGTTTTTTGAAATAGCTCTAATAGTCTCTGTTTCTTCCTGCAGACTCAGAGGTGTTCGAAGCTGTGCTCCCGGTCACCATCATTTTGCTGAGAGATGAGGATTTCCTCCAAGGTGATGCTCCACCAGTTCCTGAGGTGGAGGAGGAGCTTAACTTAAACAGCATTTGCTTAAAAAGTGATGTGACACCTTCAAATGACAGCTCTGTAAGCAGTTGGGAAGAAAACAAGCCTCTCTCAAATAAGGATAATGATATCAAACACTCTGAAGAGAAATGTTTTGCTGAGCATGTGTGTAACACATCAAAATCATCTTTAAGTGATGGGTGTGGTGCATATACAGGTGAATGTGGTCAAAATTATTTGTTACCTACATGGTCTTGCAAAACACAACTTACAGAGATAAATGGAACTAGCATTGGAGAAGATTGTGATGGTGATGATGACTTTCAGGAGAGTCCTCTTCTCTGCTCTGCTGACAATGTCAGAGATCATGCTGTTGAGACAAGCAGACTGTTGACATTGGCAGTGGTACCCAAACATGAAGAAGAACTTGTCAGTGTTGCAAGTGTTCTTTCTGGTGACAATCCAGAGAAACAACCAGAAATCCACAACGAGACGGAGGCAGCTGTTAAAACTGAAGGTAACTTGTTAATAAGATTAGTGCAGGAGTTTAAGAAATATGGCAGATATCAAGTTTTTGAAATAGGAAAGAGTATAGAAAATATATCAAACCCATTACTTTAGAGTAAGCATTTCAAATTAAATTGACATCAAATGCAGCAGAAAGAATATTGGCTGGAATATGCTTAGTTCTTTCACAGACTCCTGTGAAATGAAGTGAAACTGCAAGAAGTTGGTACTGTTGCATTCTACTGCAGTGTGCAAAAGGGTGGTCTTTCACCAAGGAAAAGGTTCTGAAATTTAAAAAAAGCAGAAAAAGCATCATATTTGAGAACGGAGCCCCAGCAAAGTTTGGTGATAGTACTTTCATAGGAATTCTGGCATAAAGCTGTTTTGTTAAATATTGTGGGGGTTGCAGTGTTGTCCTGTGACATTCAGAGCTTTGAGTGAAAAGAGAAAGTGGGAAAAAGGAGGCTCCTAATTAGCATTTCTTCTGATGAAACATTTAAATGTTGGGGGTAGGTGGAAGATGAAGAGAGGTATTGGGATAAAAAGCGGAGGCAGGGAAATATGGAAACAGAGTGAAGAGCAAGCAAGTCGTTTGGCAATTTGCGATTATTGCTACCAGTGAATATTTGTGATTGTATGAAATATCATACATGTGACTTTTTCTATCCCCCCACAGATCCTGATTCTTCAAAGAATGGAGATAATGAAGCTGATAACGGAAAAAGAAGCGAATTTGAAGATGTAACTCTGAGTTCTCTTGCGGAACATAGCTTGAAAGGAGAACAGAAATTTACCTATAATTGTTTTGTTCCATTTCTTAACGGATGTTCTCCTGCTTCTGAAGAACCTCTAGAAGATGTAGGAAAACCTGAGATAAATGCTTCCACTTCTGCTGAATCAAATTCTACTGGAGAGCATGTTTATAAGACATTAACACCATTTTCTAAAAAAAGCTCTCGGCAACAAAAAGTTGTTTCTTCTCATGCAAACCCAAAAGAATTCCAAAGCCAGCAGGAAGGCTTAGCATGCCTGAGTAATAGTGTGACCATCAAGCCTCTTTCTAAGGCATCTGGTTCTATAAATAAGCATGAAAGATGTGCTTTCAAGTGCAGGTTTTGTGGTTCTGTGTATGAACGCAATGCAGACCTAAAGAAACACATTTTTTCAGCTCATAAAGATAAGAAAAGACATAAATGCTGCTTTTGTAAAAGAGCTTTCTTCTCTGCTTTGAACCTTAAGAATCACCTTAAATTTCATAATAAAATGACTGGGTTGAAAAAGGCAAGAAAAAGGAGAATACAGCTGAAAAAGGTGAGGCAGAGAGCATCTGAAGAAAGATCTAGCTTCAAGAAAAGTAAATACGATCACCTTTTCATCAGACTTGAAAGGGACTTTATACCTGTGGGTGTGCCACTTAGTTTTTCCTGCAGAATTTGTTTCTTTGCTTCATCAGATCCAAGGAGGTTTATGTATCACATGAAGGGACATAAAGAGAAACCACCTTACCAGTGCCCTCAGTGTGATTACTCCGGCACTAAGTTATCCTTCCTGTTAACTCACATGCACTGGCATGCTGGGTCTGCTCTGTACCAGTGCAGGTTCTGCACCTTTTTCACGATCTATCTTAAAAGCATAGTGAGGCACAGCTACATCCACACACGAGCTGAACCATATTGCTGTAAGCTCTGCCAGTCAGGGTTCACCACCATTTCGGCTTTAAGGAAACACAGGAGGTTACATAAACAGACAGAAATGTGCCAACAGCAGCCCATCGACTGCGTAGATGGAAGAAAGAGAACTCCAAGACCTTTAAATAATTATGCGTGTGGTGAATGTGATGTGGTGGTTTACGCTAGAGAACATCTCAGCCCTCATAAGACATTTTGTGAACGGTCAAAGGGTAAGGGTTATATGAGTCAGAGCAATAAGTATCGTAAAAGCAAAGTATGCAAACCTGACAGTGATTCTCAGGGCCATATTTCTCTCTCTGTTTTTGGCAGAGCAAATGATTGTGTCAGTGAGGGTATTGTGGCTTCAGAAGTAGACATTGAGAGAGCAGGTGATGTGCAGGATAATAAGAAAATGTGCCCTCAGAAGAAGTTCCCTGAAAACTGCCATGAAAGCAGCAGTCTGGCTATTACTGGGAATAGATCAGAAGTTCCTCTGACTTCATGCCAAATAGACACTGGCATTTGCAAGGAAGAACCACTCTTGAGCCCCAAAGCCTCTCATTCACGAATTCAAGATGATGGTGCATGTCTCAATGTCACGGAAAACTTGAAGGATATGTGTCCTTCCAATGTAATTGCATTCAAAACATACAACTGCCAGCACTGCAGTTATGCTACCACTGTTCAGAACAACCTAAGGCTGCACCTGAAGGTACATACGGATGAAAGACCATTTATGTGTAACGAATGTAATGGGACATTTAAAACATCAAACCAGTTGCAGAAACACAGTCTCCTTCATGTAAAGAATGGACATGAGTTTGGCCAAAACCTCCATTTAGAGAGGTATTTAGAGAATCTTGAACTGCATCATGAAATGCATGGAGGTTTGTGTCCAGAAAGAGATTTTGCTTCCTCAGAAGATTTAAAGAGCTCCTTACTTGGTTCACAAGTCTGTGGAGTACAGCCAGGTGTTCAGAGGGGCAAAAACAGTAATTTGCTAGCACAAAGTCAGAAACCATTTTATCAGTGTGCAGAGTGCGACTATGCTACTTATATTTTAAGCAACCTCGAACTCCATATAAGAACTCACACAGGTGAGAAACCTTACAGCTGCTCTGTTTGTCAGAAGAAGTTCCGTACTTCCAGTCACCTGAAACGACATGGAATCACACATTTCAACATGGAGCATTTTAAGTGCAGGAACTGTGACTACTCGACAAACAAATGGCTGTCCTTGAAGCAGCATCTGGCTTCACACTCTGCTGAGAAAAGCTCCTCTCCTGGCTGCCTGTGCGAGTGCAATCAGTCACCTTTCAAAAGGTACAGGTGTGAGGAGTGTGACTATTGCACAGCCCACAATGGAAACTTAAAGTTCCACATGAGGATTCACACGGGGGAGAGGCCATTCAGGTGCAGTCAGTGCATGAAGACTTTCCGCACCTCGAGTCACCTGAACCGCCACTTGCTGACTCACCTGAAGCTACGCTGCAGGAGGTGTAAATACTCCACAGCAGATAAATATGCTTTCCAAAAACATGTGAAAACACACAAAAAAAAGCACAAATGTGCAATGTGTAATGTGTCTCTACCTACCAAAAAACTGCTAGAAAAGCATAAGCAGCAGCACAAGGTTGGAATATGAGGTTGGGAATTGCAGGTTTGCACTCCGTTCTGGAGAAGTTTGCGTGTTCTGAATTTGTTCATGACTTTACATTCCTCTGCTGTGCCCATAACAATGGCTGGTAATGGATGCATCCGGCATTATGGTCCAGAGTCAAACTTGGGATATTAGTTTGTTTTGGGTATTTCTGGGAGCTTCAGTCCTAGCACAGGCTGTGCTAAAGGTCTTGAAGACACAGTCTCATGCCTGAGTAACTGCTTAATACCATGAGGTTAGTTAGGATTTGGGCAGTGTTCATCAGTTTTAGCAGTTATTCTGTATCACTTATTTTCTTGTAAAAAATTACTTTAAAACCCCCTTTTTTTTTCTAACTGAATGATTGTTTAAAGGGAGGGAAGTGCATGTTGTATTTTATAGTAATAATTTTTCGTTTAAAAATTATCAGTGTCTGTGGAGGCTTAATGCTACCTCTGGTGTGCTGAAAGTTGCCTTTCCTACTCCCATGTCCTTTTGCAATATTTATAAGAGAAAAAAATAGTATCTCACAAAATTAGAGAAAAACTATTCATGTCATCCCTGGATAACTGTGGTATGAAAATGTTTTCTATATATCTGTATGTATGAAAGGTTTCCTAGGCAGTTATTTTGTTTGTGGTTTTGATAAAGGTTTTTTAGTAGTCTGACAGAAATGGTAATGTCCTGAATCATATATTTTATGATACTGAATACTAGATTAATTTCTGTGTGAATGTAGTAATGTTAATCTAGTGTGAAATGCCTTTTCTTAGGGTGATAGTTTCTGTGTTCTTTGTTTCTTAAAGTAGACAACATCCTATTTTCCAAAGAACTTCCGTTATTTAAGAACCTGCTAATAATTTCAAATTCATTGAAAATCTAAGCAGTATTTTGAACTGTTAAATTTGTTTTGTTCCAGAGCTTTACTGTTCATGTAAAATACCATGCGTAAGAACTACTTGTACCAAACAGCAGTTTGTACAGGGTATGGTGGAGGCAGATGAATGCTTCTTCTAATTTATATTCAAATCTAGACTAATCCTTGTTTAGTTATGCAGTGCTACAAACTCTTGAGTGAACAACACTGATTGTGATATGTTCAGTGGTTTTGGTAGCAGCATTACCCTCTTGTGCAAGGAAAGACAGCAGTAATGGCGCGGTGTGAACTGTCCTCTGATGTTACAGCTCAGTCCATTCAGCAGCAGAACAAACCTGTAGCTTAATTTAGAGGCTACACATGGAATTCACACTGCATTTTTTACTGCTCTCAAATTTATGCTTTTCTTTAGAAATATCTTGCAGACCTTTTCTGGTAACGTAGGAGATGGGTTGTCCATAGACGTAGTGGAGTCTCTCTCTTTGGGGTGATTTAAAAGACATCTGGATATGAATCTGGGCGGGCAGCCAGCTCTGGGTGGCCCTGCCTGAGCAGGGGCTTGGGCAAGATGACCTCCAGAATTCCTGCAGCCATTCTGTGATTTGGAACCCAGTTTTCCAAGAGTGGATTGAAACTCATGAATAGATACATTTAAGGCCAGATCAGCAAAGATATTCAAGTGTTCCAGTTCTTGCCACTGCAGTGAAATCAGAGAAGTGTGCCTGAACCATGGTGGCTACAGATGTTTTTGCTACAAGCTGGGAAGTCACCATTTGGGAACGAGTGATTCGGATCTTGGAATGATTGAGGTAACCACCTGATACAGTTGTGAGAAAGAAGAACATTCTGTGAATAAAGAGAGGCATTTCTGGGAAATACTAACTGTTACACAAGGTTGGAGAAGTTTTAACTTGAATGACTGTGCAATTCTGATTGTTTAATTTGGAGAAAAATTCAAAAGAAGAGGCTCAAAATGGAAACAGAAACAGTGAAGGGAGTTGTAAGCCTCTATATCAGATGCGACTGGGAGAGCTAAATCTGATAGAGAATAATTGTTTAAAACGATGGTGTGCAATGATGAAGAAGGGAACCTGGTTCGGGGGGTAAATTTCATTGCAGTAAATTTTTGAAAGAGTTCTTAAGCATAAGTTTCTTCAAGTTGTGAGAATAATTGAGAAAATTTTCAGATGGAACTCGACAAATTTGTAAAGATAATTCTTCCAGGTTGTTGCTCTAATAATAATAAATAGTTTTCTGAGATTGCCATCTGTTCCTTATGCCAATGCGCTGCACTTCTGGAGATTTGAAGGGATTCTCAGTCTGCCAAGTTGGTGAAATTTAAAGGTAGAGGTGTACTTGGTTTCAAATAAATACATGGGATGTTCTTGGTATTTGTTTTTTGTTAGCTAAAAGTGTAATGTCTTTTATTCACATGGAATTTAAACAAAAATCAAAGCCTTCCCTAAATCATACTATGATGTTTCCTATTTCAGCCAGAAAAATTTGCTGAATTTTCTTTGTGAACACATCTTGAATGTGCACAAAACAGCGAAATGTAACTAGAGCCAACAGCTTGAGCAAATGGGTGTCGCTTTACCCTCTGTGCATCTACTAGAAAAGTGAAGAAAAGTTATACAGGGGGTGAAGTAAATGAATATAGGTGAGTCAGACCTTTATGGTGTGGTGGTGCATCCCCCACCTCCTCAGGCTGCACTGTGATCTCGGAAATGTTCGTTAGGTCTCAACCTTAAACAGCACCTGGGCCAAGTTCCTCTGGAGCTTATCAGAAACATTGTCTGCTCCCGGGAACTAGTACTGGCTAACAAGCTCCTGCTTTTTAATGAACAGCCTTGGAAACTTAGTTTTCTTGCCTGAATAACAACCCAGGTGGAACTTCTAGAGAAAATTACCAACCGAATTGCAGCCAGTATGGACAATTACTGTGACTTAAAGCCTGTTCTGTTGCAGCCCTGTAAGCAGCAGTACTGAGTGAGATCTTTTGAGCTCTCCTGGACTGCAGAGTGCTGTGACCCATATCTCCCCGAGTGGGCTAGACAACTCAAATTTGTTGTACTTGGAGGACCAGCAAGTGCCAATGATGGATCCTGGGCTGATAGCCTGACTCCTCAAGGCTCAATCCTTTGCCTGTTGAGAAGCTGCAAAGGCATTTGAACTTCAGGGGAATTTTTCACAGGTGTATATCCTGTACACACCCCTTTAGGTATGTGTGCATGCAAGTGTGAATATGCTATAGCAAGTGTACTGTGAGTGTTGCTCTCCTAGATTAAGTACTTTCAATTTGTAAGTACATTAGGTTTATAAGGGAGTTACTTTTATGGCTATAGTAAATCTATATGAATCTTTCGTTAAATTGTTTAACTTAAACTACCGATTAATCATTGAAAGGGCCTTACAGATCATCTTATTCCAACCTCCTGACACCTTTCACTAGACCGGGTTGCACCAAACCCCATCCTCCATCCTGTGCTTCATCCCTTGCAGGGATGGCCAACCTGTGCCAGCACCTCAGCACCCTCACAGGGAAGAATTTCTTTCGTACATAAATCCACGGGCTTTCTCCTCACATTAACAAAACACGCTTTAAACGTGACATTGCGGAAATCCGATTTCATTCCGCTGTCCCTTTCCTCCCTTCTCTCTGCCGTGGGGCATTTGAAGGAACTCGAGGTTTACGCTCCGGGGCCGCAGTGCGC
>NW_008664079.1:0-3772 GCF_000695815.1 Acanthisitta chloris | reverse complement strand
GCTCATCCAGCCTGGCCTTGAACATCGTTAGGGTCAGGGCAGCCACAGCCTCCCTGGGCAACCTGGGACAGTGTCTCACCACTCTCAGAGGAAAAAACCTCTTCCTAATATCTAATCTAGACTTCCCCTCCTTCAATTTGAACCCATTATCCCTTGTCCTATCACTGCAGTTCATAACACAGAGTCCCTCTCCAGCTCCCTTCTAGCCCCTTCAGATATTGAAAAGTTGCTATGAGGTCTCCATGCAGCCTTCTCTTCTCCAGGCTGAACAGCCCCAACTCCCTCAGCCTGTCCTCACAGGGGAGATGCTCCAGTCCTCTTAGCAACTTTGTGGCCTCCTCTAGACTTGCTCCAACAGTTCCATGTCCTTCTTATGTTGAGGACACCAAAACTGTGTGCAGTATTCCAGGTGGGGTCTCAGGAGAGCAGAGTAGAGGGGAAGAATCACCTCTCTTGACCTGCTGCCCACACTTCTTTGGATGCAGCCCAGGTTTCCATTGATTTCTGGGCTGAGCTCACACTGCAGCTCATGGTGAGCTTCTCATCCACTGTCACTCCCAAGCCTTTCTCCACACTGCTGGTTTCAATGACTTCCCCACCCAACCTGTAGCTGTGCCTGGGAGTGCCATGGCCCAGATGTAGGACCTCATTTATGGTAGGAAATGAGTAAAATTCAGCCAGATGCTAACTCAGGGGCATGAAACATTCTTAATTTCCCATCAACCACATCACATCTGACACTTCTGAGTGGCCCTTGGAAGGGCAGCGTTTTCAATAAATCATCATCTCCCCATCCACAAACCTTACACAGCTAATTGCACAAATCTTACACAGACATCTACTGAACCGTAGGGCAGCAATATCCACTGGATACTACAGAGAAACTACCGAGGATCACATCCGAGCTAGGTGGGGGGAAATGATCCAAAAAGTGCATAAAATTTCTGCTGTTGTTGCTCCCCCTATTATTTCAGTTTCCAAAACATCAGGTTTCTTCTGTACATTTCAGGAGATTGAAATCAAAGCCTGTCCATTCTGTAATTTAACACTTAAGTCCACCATTTCTAGATTCCAAGGACTAAAAGAATCCATTTAAAATTGGGTTTCCATAATAATCTGTTCCTGTTACTCCAATAAATCTGTCTCTCTTCTGTTAATCTGAAAGGTGTTATTGTCATTTTCCAATTCCTGGCATCTCTTTTTCAGACTCAGCTCCTGGCACAGGATTGTTATCAGATGATATGGATATCTAAGCTAAGGCTGAATGTCACTGCTCCATGATACTGATATCATGGAGTAGCTGGAAAGTCTTCCTTTGAGCTGTCAAAAAGTTGTGCCAGAACAGCAACATGCACAAAGATATTTTGGAATTTGGAATGCATTTGGAATACAAGACAGGAAACAAAAAATCCACAGCTTCTGAAATCCTAAGATTACTTGTAGTCATCATGAATTAGTATTAAAGAAACTGGAAAATCAATATTGGAATTTGCTGTTTCTCTCTCAGTATCTCTCCAAGAATCATTCTTTAATAATTTTGACAAAGACAATCCCCATATCTCCTCATGTAACCTAACAAGACAGTGCCTGTAAATGCACAGTAAGTTGCACAGGTTTGTTGTCAAGGTGCAAAATAGTTTTCAGAAACAGTTAAAACTGAAGAAGAGAGAATTAACAATAGTGAAAGAATTACCCAGCGATTATTTAAATAATTACGTGGAGAGTAAAATCACATTAAAAGTACGTCTGACATGAGACTTCATCCTCTAAAGTATTTTCATAGAATCGTAGAATCAACCAGGTTGGAAAAGACCTCCAAGATCATCAAGTCCAACCCTGCTGTGGTTACTAGCCCATGGCACTAAGTGCCACATCCAGTCTCATCTTGAAAACCTCCAGGGATGGTGAATCCACCACCTCCCTGGGCAGCACATTCCAATGCCTGAGCACTCTCACCATAAAATAATCTCTTCCTAATATCCAACCTGAACCTCCCCTGGCAGAGCTTGAGTCTGTGCCCTCGTGTCCTCCTGCTGGTTGCCTGGGAGAAGAGACCAACCCTGACTCGACTCCAACCTCCTGTCAGGTAGTTGTAAAGGGTGATAAGGTCTCCCCTTAGCCTCTTCTTCTCCACTGGGAATACCCCACAAGCATGGAAATGAGACTGTTCTGAAAATATCAAAGCAAAGATTTGGAGAGAGAAAAGTGTAAGAAATGGAGACACAAAATGTTACTTCTCCCAAGTAAACTACACGGGTGGCACTTGGAGGGTAAGGAATCCAGACTACGGTTGTAAAGGGTGATAAGGTCTCCCCTTAGCCTCTTCTTCTCCACTGGGAATACCCCACAAGCATGGAAATGAGACTGTTCTGAAAATATCAAAGCAAAGATTTGGAGAGAGAAAAGTGTAAGAAATGGAGACACAAAATGTTACTTCTCCCAAGTAAACTACACGGGTGGCACTTGGAGGGTAAGGAATCCAGACTACGATTTGCCTATGATCTTTTCTTTCAAATGAGGCACAAATGAGAAACTTTAAAATACATTTCCCATTGTACATATTTAATAGACAAGACAACGTCTCCCTTAACTTTTAAGCATCAAATATGAGCTTTCAGGAAACCTAATCTTTACTTTTACGTAAAAGCGGCACCAGAATGTCTCAGAATTACAGTCCTTCCCTTCTAAATTCTGATGAGAATTAACATCAGCCCATTTTGAAATAAGAAATATTAAAAATAATAAAAATTAGGAAAGAGGAGGAGGAGAATAGAGAAGATACAGAATTTAACTTGTCTTTTCAGATCACTTTACATCATGCATAGCTTAGGACCTGCAAGCAGACCTTAAGCAATGCAGGGGTAGAACCAAGTTCTTCATCCTGATCTCTCTGGTCCAGTTGTTCCTGCTTCCATCTTGGTACAGAACAGAATTTAAAACTAAACATAAACAAGAAACCCAAACAAACTCACAATTCCTCTGTTACATATGCACATAAACACAAATGGTCCAAAATGATTCTCAGAGAACTTCACGCTCATCCTGGTTCTCGTTCTTTACATTAAGCTCAATCAATCTAATTTTCATAGAGGAAAGATCTGCCCTCTGGGTCAGCCCATCTTGTATAATGTTCCACTTTGAATGACTAGCACAAGGTAATCTAGCACAGAGACCAGACATCCTGGGTAAAGTACCATCCCAAATTCCATATTCCAACTAACAGATTGTAACTTGTTTTCCTGTAACTCAGAGTGAGAGATGTCATGAACTACAGTATTTCATGGACATCATTCATAAGGTGTAAAACATACAAACCAACATAATTCAATCAGGTTCATAGAAAATCCATGAAATATATAGGTAATCCTGTACCAGGTACCAGTAATCTGGTACATGTGTGAAATAAACAGAACAATTACTTCTCCGAAGGAATGCAAGTGCATTATTCTGAAAGCTGAGCAGATATGAAGCTATGTAAACTAATTTTTGAGGCAATATGATAAACACCAGACTGAAGAGAAGCTATATCACCCTACTCAGCAATGCAGAATACTTACCAGTATTTTAGCCAATATGCCATCGTCACTTGACTCCATGGTGATCACTGCTTTGTCCGTTTCAATTTCACACAAGGCATCTCCAGCATTCACTGTGTCACCTGCAAAACATAACACAACATAAGAATACTTACCCAAAGCTTCCTTAATCATGGAACATAGATATGAATGAAGTGCAAGGTCCTAGTTCTGAGTCATGGCAATCCCAGGCACAG
>NW_008664078.1:3235-14088 GCF_000695815.1 Acanthisitta chloris | reverse complement strand
TAAAATAAAATAAAATAAAATAAAATTAAGCACTGAAGTCATGACGTACTTGCAGGGCAGTTTTCTAGATGTGAATTGTACTCATATTCACTCTCTGGAAACTGTCAAAGCAGAATGCTCCTTAGCATTTTAGTTAGGTGTGCTTGCTTTCTGCTCTGCTGTTTTCTGCTACTTGAAGCTGTAGTTGCTAGTGTCTTACAGACAGGCAATGAAACATGGTCAAACTAATAAAATTTTAAAGCAAAATTAAGTTTAATAAGCAAATACCTTAAGAATATTTTAAACTCACAATTTTACTTGCCTAAATTTGCATTGACGCTTTAATTTTTTTCTTCTCTTTACTACTACTCTACTACTTCTCTCTACTACTACTCTGTTTACTACTACTACAACTACTTTACCACTTCTATTGTTTATCATGCTTTCATGTATATGATTCAGACATGAAGCCTGTTGAAAATTGCCTCTTCAGAAGAGATATTGTATATCACTTTTACGGTTTTTGATATTTCAGAGGAGAGCACACTTTACAGATCAAAGCCTCATACAACAAGACCACATTGTATTGTCCTGTGATTACATTAAATGTCCTGCCTAATCCTGAGAAACCTGTCTGCTTCAATGTTAAATATGACAAAATTCCTTTTCAAGCAGGAGGTACCTTCCCTGGTAAGTATAAGAATCCTTTGGTGGAAACCAGTTACACAAGAGCTTTGTAAACCTGTAAAAATTTTTTTTTTATTCTTCTGGTGCAATTTTTCACTTCTTTTTTGTCTGTTTTCCTTGGTTCTTTTTAGCAGCTGTATCTTAGCAGCCTCTGTAACTCTTGCAAAGATGAGATATGTAGGTCATCTTTGGAAAGCATTTCAAAAGACCTCTTACTTATTTGTTTCAAATTATTGGGTTTATCTGTCTGTACATAGTAAATCTACAGCATTCCTTCTCTGTCCTTAGTGAAATACCATATTTCAGTTTTTGATCTTCCCAAAAGATGATCTGAGCTAGTTCATGCATGTTTTACTCATCTCTTTTTCTGTGGAATAGTAACAAAGGAGGTAGCTACAAACCTGTAAGCCAGCTGAGCCAAGAGGAACCAAAAAGTGATCAGAAGTATGCTGGGACAGTACAAAATACTGTTTTCTCCTCCTGCATTCTCTCAGAAAAGGATGATCCTTTCTTTCCAGCTAGGGCTGCTGAGTCATTAAAGAAAAAGACCTGTCTCATGTTTTATATTCTAGTAGTATTCAGAGTAAGGAAGACAGATAAAGAAGAGCAAGTTAGGATCAAGAGGAAACATCTTTTGCTAAAAGCAAAAGAGAATTTAAAACTTCTGCTTTTTCCTATAAGGAAACTTTGGCATGACTAAGAGACCTATACTAACTACTTTCATTAGTTCAGGAAATAAAACTCTTCTTTACAATAACCATGGGAGATGCAGTCCTTGAATTTGCTGGTGAAGTATACAACTCTACTGGCCCTTCTTCCAGAAAATTTTCATGTTGAATTTGTAGTAGCATGGTTGGCACTATGAAAACATGACACTAAGATACTCTTCAGAAAGCTGAAGTCTTGTCTAAATGAATTAAATAGAAAGCAAGAAGATTCTGTCACTTGAAATATAATGCCATACTAAGGAAGGCAAAAAAAGACTTCAGTAGTAATTGATTGAAATAAAAAAAAACAAAAAAACAAAAAAACTTGGAAAGTCTGCTTTTTTTGGTCAGTAGTACCTGTGAAGGTAAGGGAGTTTCAAAACTAAGTTTTTCTCCCATTTGAATCCCGTCCTTGATTTTAAACGAGTAAAATACAAAATTCACATTTGAATCTTCAGTAGCTGACTTTTAGACCTATTTGATGAAGTCAATACTAACAGATTTCCTATACTGAATAGTATTCACTTAATTACAAATTAAAGTAATTAACTGATGTACTAATTCTGTTTACTTTGGCCTTTATCTGAAAGGAATAAATTAAGGTGGCAAATCTGATGCAGTTTTCAAAAAGTTTCAGGAGAGGTCAGGGAAACTTTGATCAGTTGGTGTGTTTTCAGTGCTGGGCAATTTTTGGAAGGAGTATAACAATTAAGTCGCTACATAGTTAAATGTAGAAATGGGAACAAGTTGGGAACTATGTGACTTTTGTACAGGAGAGTGGTGCCTTGCAAATGCATTAGGAGTTGACAACTGTATGAATGGGACTGATCCTGCTGATATAGAGTACTTGGTTTCTTAGACAGCTTTTGCCAAGTTTCTTAACCAAAGGCTCTTCAAGTAAGCTGTTGTGGGACACTGTCCTTCCTGTACTTCAGGATTTCCCCTTTAGGTGAACTTAAAAATTGTCTGTCTCAGGAGTGTTTTCAGTTTTGTTGCTGTTACACAGTGGGATTTCAGCACAAGCATCTGAATTTTTCCCACCCATTCCTTTGTAAATACTTATGGATTCCCAGATAATAAAGGTCACCCAAAGGTGACCAAAAAAAGTTGAAAATCTGCTTCATACAAATTCATCTGTTGTATCCCAACCCTATATGAAATACGTGCAGCATCTGTTCAAAATTTAAAATGAAAAGGATATATTCAGAGTACTAGATGTTGAGAAGCAGGATACCTCCCACAAATATGAGGTCTGTGGTGTTTGGGCTTGTTTCTTGACTGTCATAACTTGATTAACCAGCATTTTTATGATGAGGTTTTTGTTCTTTATGAGTTCATAACACTCCATACAGTGTTAGGAACTTGATTATATTCGCAACGTATTTTAGTTTTGCCTAGAAGAAGCATCCTATAGCATCACAGAATGACAGAGAGCTTGGGTTGGAAGGGATCTGTAAAGATCATCTAGCTCCAACCTCTCTGCCAAGCAGACCTTTTTCAAATGGGGTGTGTAGTATATATAAATCATCCAGGTTTTGAGAGAGAAAGGCCATTAAACAGCTTCTTCAGGAGATAATACTGTATGTATGAGATTAGATTTTTGTATAAAATTAGATATTAAGTTCTTTATTAACTACCTCATATTAATTAAATGATAAATAAAATGCTTTAACATCCTAAATATTGGATTTACTGGTGAACACAGGTACACATAAGGGCATGCACTGTAGCCCTGGAGGGAGTCGTGCCTGAACTTTTCATTCACATCAAAGCATAGTCCTTCCTTCAAGTGCAAATTTCAGTTCTACATGAGTAGTGCAACTTCATTTACATGCATAAAATCCACCTGTAACCATAGCGTTGAACTGCTTTGTTCACATTTTCAGCTTGAAGAGTAGCTTTATTCTAGTTTGGATTCCATTTCCTTCAGACCACTGCACTGTCTATGGAACATATAGGAAAAGATAAGTTCTTCAGATTGAGATATAAAATGGCAAGTATTTTGACTGCAGAACCAGTCAACAGAAAACGTAGGAGCAAAAAGTGTCTCTATATTCTGTTTCTAACAGATTAAGTATTTGATTCTAGTCTGTAAGAAGTAGCCAAACTCAGCTTCAGATTCATAGCCTGAGCCCTTGGGAAATGATAGTGGTGTCAGTACAGTCTTCTTACAGCTACTGTGCCTTTCTATCCAGTAGTTCAGTGGCTAAAGCACTTGTGAAGGAAGAGGGAGGTTTGGATTTCCTTGAAGGAAGGAGTCAACTACTTAACTAGCTTGCTCTGAGAGCAAGAAGCAGCCTTGCTTGTTCTTTTGATTACAATGATAATCTGAGAAAGGCAGACTTGAAATTTTTGGGGTTTGTTAAACAGTCATTGGATAAAGTAGGTGGTTTTTTCTTTCTTAAGGATTTTTACTGGTCTAATTAGAGGGGTAAAGAGAGAAGATTTTCCATATCTGGTTTGAAATTCTTTGCTGTTTTGGCGCTTTTTGGAAAGGTTATTTTGTAAGTTTTTTCTCTGAAGTGTGAGGGACAGAGAAATTCATTAAGTTTGAACTTCTTAATTCGGAGTAAAAATAATCTTAAAAAATGTTGTCTTTCATCCTACAGATTTTATGGTTAGTCTTCTTTCTGAAGATGACACCATTATGAAAAATATTAATCCAACACGGATTTCCATGAAAATGTGGGAAGTACAGAGCAGCCAAATTAGGACACCGGCTGATGTAAGTCATCAAAATATGTTTTCAGAATGGGTATCAAAATGTCAGCATAGGACAAACGTATTTGTAGTAGAAGCTTTCCTTCATTTGACTTAGATCCATGTCCTGTTCTAGACTTGAAATAATGTTACAGATGAATTGTATTTGTTTATCAGTATCTGTTCTGTTTAAGCACCAAGACTACAGTAATGACAAAAATGTTCCTGCTCTGCAGAAGCTAACTTACAGCAAGGAGAATATTAGAAGTTGCTATCATGAATTTTGCAAAGAAAAGACTCCCAAGAATGAAGAATATGAAACTAGTGTCTAAATTGTAGGGAATCTAATTGAATTACTGTGCGCTGTCAGTACTGCAAATCATTAAGACTTGATAGCATATTACAAGTGAGGTATTTTCAGTATATTGCATTCCATTTTTTGCATCTTTCTTTACAGGTTACTACGTTTAGCTGTAGTAAAGTGAAGGATGACAATGAAGAAGGCTTCTACTTCAGGTACAGCAGCATTTATGATGCAATTTACTGAGGCAACTTATTATACATAATACACAGTTTGAAATAGAAACAAGAGTTTTAGGTTTTGATAATAAGAATCTGTTACAGAATTAGTATGATACAGTGCTAAAAAAAGGTGAAAGGTATTAGCAAGATGCAATGAGATGAGGATCGAACTCTTCCATAGATACTTTCGACATTTGTTTAATCTGAGAGAAGAAGAGAGTCTAAGATGACATATTAAAATACATTGTGAGAAGGGAGCAGTGAGGGGACTACATCATCAGCTTGTCACTTGTATAGTAGCATTCCTTAATTATTTTCAATGTTATGTTCAACTGCTGCAGAATTGCAGGCTGGACAAAGCAGTCTTAACTCTTTATTTAATACCTTCTGTAGCTGAGCATTAATCCTGAACCATGACCTTGGCCCTGTTGGTTTAGTAGTCTCTAAACTACTTACTCAGAGATAGTGTCTTAGGGGACCAGGGGCAGAACTAGAGCTCGTCATAAGCTAGTGCCTGACTGCCACATTGTTTCTACTTCTATTCCCGGCAGGCAATCTGTGGAATCAGCTAGTTATGGTACTGGCTGTTTATTCAAGCTCTTGACTCCTAGGAGTGTGCTTTCCTTCTGCTTTTAGAAAGGAGACTTTAGGATCTCCTTAATGCAGCACATACCACTGTTGTACAGCTGGTCCTGGTTCCTGTATCAGAGGAACAGAGGTTGCTGCAGCTCAACTATGTTAAGATTCCAGGCACCTCTTAAGTGGCAGCACTTCAGGAGGTGATAGGAAGTTTCCTAACCTGCCTCTCAGCTGCAGCTCTCTTCCCTTTTGAGGTGCAAAATAGAGCTCCAGAAACCAGGCATCCAGTTTGTAATCCTTAGGAATCTATGTACTTCAAAGACCTTGATGTAGCATTAAGCCCTTTTTTTTTCTGGGGACCTGACACTCAAATCCAGTGTTCTGACCCAGCCTGATACGTGATACAAATGTACCTCCATCTGTAATTCCTTCTGTCATACTCAGCCAAGGAGCTATCCCATCTGTCAGGGCAGTTGGTATGACCCCTGTTGATTCAGTCTTTTTAGCTTCTCAGATGGTGTACAGCAAGGTAATGTGTATGAAGGCTATTAAGAGATTATGACTAATTCAAAAAGCTATACAAGCATAGCTTTTTGTGTAATTTCCAAGAGAGACTTTGTTGGTCATATCTATCCTTTGTTCTAGTAGCTTTATGAAAATTCATTGAATGGGAAAGGCTTGCAGATTTCTGAACCATAGGGCCATGACAAACTTCCTGTCTGGTAGTGGAGACAAACTTGTGGAGACTTTCCTCATTCAGGCTTCCAGAAGCTTTATTCTAATTCTCAAGAATCTTTGATGGCTTTCTTGCCAAAGGAGTATTACGCCTTAAGAGGACTTTCTGACTAGTTTGGAAGACTACTCAAAATTTGAATTGCTTGCATACTTACATACTTGCTCCTTTGATACTGACTTGTGTTTGCTTGGTTTTTACTTTTTGGTTTATTCAGGGATAAAATGATTCCAGAGAGAGTGGGCACTTACTGTATCCAGTTTACCTTTGCAGCGGATAAGACAAATACGCTCAACAGTGACCAGGTTTGACTCTATAATTAATTGCATGTAGCCAAGAACATGTAATAGGGAATCATCTGGGAGAAGTGTTAAGATACTTTGTAGATTCAAAATGCAAATATTTCCACTTGCAAATTTTGAAATAAATGGTATTTTATTTTTGGTAGTTACTGATTGCAACCTGTTGATTATCAAAATACGTTTTCATTAAATTTTATAACCAGAAATTTGGTGGAACAACAGAGTTTGCAACCTAGTAGATAGGATTTATTGTTATGCTAATTTATTTTAGGATCATCAGTAAATTTCACATACATTTGTTTCAGTATTTTTTGACCAGCCCAAGTGTGCAGGTGAATTGCAGTTAATTATATCAGTCTTTATTATTTTTTTTCCTCCTTTTTTTTGCTAGATTATGGTTGAAGTTATACCTAACGCCCCTGTACGCTTATTACCTGATTCTTTACCAGCTACTCCAGCAGTTTCCAATGTTCGAGCTCTTACTAGCCGTACACTGGTCAAGGATTTATACCTCCATATAAAGGTAACTATACCTTCATGGGAAATCGCAATTAGGGAAATATATGACTGCTAAAAAATATGTTGAATTTTGCTGTATGACATTACTGTTGCTTCTTTGCAGGTTAACTTGGTTAACTTCATTAAAAAAAAGGATATAAATCAGTGATTTTTCAAAATATGACAAGTGCATCTTGTTTCATTTATGTACAGATGACCAAAACTGACATGTTCAGTCCTTGCTGTCGAGCAGCTCCGTTGAAATCCATTTCTTGTTGCCACAGGAAAAAATTGTTGGAAGAGTAGATTCCAATGGGGAAAACACATATATACAGCAGATGTTTCTCTCCATGATTTTTCTTCCAGAGATAGTTACTCTTAGGAATCTTGTATTACAAAAATAAAGTTTCCTGAACTTTAAGTGTTCACAGGGTTACAGGGAAACCACTTACCAGTTACCACCATGAGCAAAGCAGACTCAGCTTGTAGGAAATTAATTGAACTTAGCACCAATCTAAAAAGATTTGAGTAGTGAGAAACAAAAACTAAAAGAAGTAAAGCAACACCTTCAACAAACCCTTTCCTAGGTTCAGCTTTGCTCCAGACTGCTCTACCCTTCCCCAGGTGGCACAGGGAGCTAGGGAACAGGGGTCGCAGTCAATCCCTAACACCTTCTCTCTGCCGATGCTTCTTCCTCACAGTTTCCCTGTTCTAGTGTGGGTCCTTTCATGGGCTGCAGTCCTTCATGGACTGCTCCGGTGTGAACCTTCGCCACAGGGTGCAGTCCTTCAGGAAATATCCACCTGGTGTAGCATGGGGTCCTCCATGGGCTGCCATGTGGGTATCTGTTCCACCATGGTCAGTTGTGGCATGCAGGGGAATTTCTGCTCTGGTGCCTGGAGCACCTCCTCTGCCTGCTCCTTCTCTCACCTGCTGCTGGTTTGTTTGGGGTTTTTTCCCCTTCTCCCCTACCTTTGTGGTTTTTTCCCATTCTTAAATATATTTTCCCAGAGGAAACACTGTTTTGGCTGAGGGACTGAGCTGTGCCCTGCAGTGGGTCAGTTGGAGCACTGGCAGTGTCCAGCATGGGGCAGCCCCAGCCTCTGCTGTCTCAGCCTCTCCACGCCCTCCACTGCTAGCACCTTGCCACATAAATTTAGAACAGTATATAAATGGATTACTTATTTCAGTTCATGTACCAAATTAACTTTATTGGTTGTGTTTTTTTACTTACAGGATGAATACAACAACTGCACTGGACTTGATCTAGTCGGCAAGATAATAGCAAAAATTAAAAGCCCCAATGAAGAAGACATAGAGATCCCACAATTTCAGGGGAAAATCAGTGTAGTTGAGTTTCCATTTGAAAATGGATCAGCTAAAATTGTAAGTGTGACCAAAACACACAGCTCCATGAGCAGTGGATCTAATGAGATTCATTTTCCTACAGTATCAAAGTTGATCTTGCACCTCTTTGTGTTCTGTGAAGGGTTAGTATATATTGTAGCTTACCCTTACAGATAAGTAGATAAATTATTTCTTCTCTGTTTGGTTGCCGATTTTCTTAAAACCCGAAGGAAGGACATTCACTGAACCGTTTATGCTTGCCAAGTGAAGGAAGTGTACAGGTACTTTTAGTTAGAGACTGGGACATGCAGGGGGATCCAGAATAAATATTTACATTGTTTGAATTTCACATGCAAATAACACTTCAGTAATTTTTAGTTAAACCATTAATGCTAGCAGTATTTTACATTTTTATTTATAATACTCTCTCTCTGTAATATCTTCAGATCGTTTATACTGACCTCTTCATATATTTGCAATTAAATTTTACCAGGTTTTCTTTACATTTTTGTCAAGCTAAGTAGGCTTATATATACTTTGCAGAAAGGCATCCTGTCCTCGTTTGAAGAAGTAAAGATAAAACTACCATTTCTCTTTATGGTTTATTTCACTCATTAGTGCCCTTGGCTGTTAAAAATGCTTCCCTTATTTCAGTTTGGATCTCTGGCTGTACCGTCATGCATACCCCTGAAAGTACTGGGTATTGTAATCCTGTCACCACAGTCACTTTTTCAACAAATACAGATTGAATTTTAAAAATCTATGAGTTCCATCTGTCACAGTTCTTACAAAATGTAGTACAAAAGACACAAGTTAAAACATGCATATGCACAAAACCAGAAACTGTTCAAAACACACAAAAAACTTCTGAATGTGGAGTGTGTTCTGATGGTCACAATCTCTCTCTTAAAACCTACAAGTTAGTGACTGAACTCAGTAGGACTATTCCTGTGGCGAAACAGTTGTATATAGATTTTTTTCAACTTGATCAAGTGTCACATAAGAATGGCAAAGTAGAAATATGCCTCTACTTTATTTGATTGCTGTCACATGTTTTACTAGCCTGAAGTCTACAGAAATCTTTAGAGAGTTAGAAGGTGTACTGAAGGAGGGTTTTTTTAAGACATTTTCTCAGCCACCTTTTCTAACTCCCCCATTGGAAGCAGCTTTACAACAGACTAGCATCAGTGTGTGCCAGGTGAAGGCAGACACTGCATAGCAATAAATACAAAATCTCCAAACACAGCTTGAAAATCACCATAAAACCCCAGTAGAATCCTAAAATCTACACATCCTACATACAAACTTCTTCGTGTTACATTTTTTCAGTACATTGAAAATGGAACTACATGTATGAAACTTAATGACACTGTAAATAATTCTCTGTCAGTCAAGAATAGAAACATCCAGTTAACGTGGACAAACATTTTTCAGTGAACAGTCTGTCAAACTCTGGTCTACTCTGATGCATAAGGAAAAGTGACATAGTATGTATGAAAAACAAGCTAGAAAAATAAAATGCAGGGAATGTATAGAGGTGTCTGCTAAAATGAATATAGTGGTTGGTTTAGGGTGCACTCTTGAGTTTCTCTTGTTACACAACCATGTGTCAGTAGTAGTAAACTAATTGATGTGTGAACACATTTTTCTCAGGCACATGGGGTGGGAAAAAGTGCAAAAGTGTAGGTAAAGGATCAGCTATAACCACTGGTCTAACAAAACTGCTTTTCTTGCATTTATTCTGATGGTAAATTGAACACTTTAATACCTCATACTATTGCGGGTAACAAGAACCCGATAGAGTGGCCTCTGACAGTTCAGATAAAATTACTGGATATTTTCTCAGACTCCTCAGTTTGCAGAAAATGTTTTTAATCTACGTGTACAACAACCCATTGTTGTGCCATTGTGACCTAAATTCTCCAGTCTTACTTCAGTGGCAAAGCTGACAACCTATGGAATGGTGGGGGAGTGTTTTGGGGTTTTTCCCAGTTTTAGCTTGTATTCCTGGCTTGATGGAGGGTGGGTGTGTAGCATTCTTCTTCCTTCTTATTATGGTGATCTGATTGAGATCCTGCTGCTTTTGACAGTGACTTGTTATTCCCTAGTCATCCATAGGGAATAATTGCATTTCAGTGAGTTCAATATCTCTTTTCCTCTTTGGGCATTTTTCAGTCATTTGATTTATACTGAGTTCTCTGACTTGAGACGACTCACCAAAGTCATGCGAAAAGGATTTGTTGGTTGTGTTGCAATGTGCTTTGTATGTGACTAGTGATGGCGAGGGGAAGGGACACACTAGTGTTTCTTCAAGTATTTCAAAGTTGTTCCATCTTGTTTATAAAGACAGTTGTGTGCAATTAGCATGAATATAATGAAACCAGTAATCTGACGTGTTTACCCTTACTCTGAGGTTCAGGAATACTAAACTTGTTTAATGAAGAAAAATGTTTAGATTTTTATTAGTATATATTTTCTAAGGAAAATATATTTCCACTACAGAATTCTCCTGATAAAATATGTAGCTGCAATATTTTTGAAAGCCATGAAGACTATCTTTGAAGGTTATATATCTATCTCTTCTTTTAGGCTGCAACCACCTCTCTCTTGATTTGGCCAGTTGAGTAGCAATTTCTACATGTTAAAGGTGGAAACAGTATGAGTTTTATTATAAGCATTATTCATTTTATGCATGATACCTTTCCCAAAGTAACAGCACATTTAGATATTATATACTAATTTTATTTCTGTTTACCATTCTTTATGGTTTTATACTATTACCTGTGTTTATAAAGAAAG
>NW_008664078.1:0-2917 GCF_000695815.1 Acanthisitta chloris | reverse complement strand
ATATGTCTCTGAAATAAAATATTTTGCCAAAAATAGTAAGACTTTTTAAACAGGTAAAATTGCAATCTTAATTCTTATCTATTAAAATAACTTGTGCTATGTCTTTGTATTTTACTTTTGTTTAATAGTTATAAAAGGCATTTCCAAGCTAATACTTAAAACTGCGGTAATCTTGTGTTAGGTAGCTTACAAGATTTAGTATTTGAAGAATGTTTATTTTATTTTGTGTGTAACCTCAAGTGTGGGAATGAACTTATGTTTCTTTGTTTTGCTAGAATCTAGTGCTGGCTGAAGACAGTCCTGGAAGAGATAGCACTGAATATATCCTTGTCTTTGAGCCAGATCTGCCAGCTTTGGAAAAACCTTTGGAACCATATTGTCTCTCATTTATGTTTTACAACGGTATGTTTCCATTACTCTAAACTACTCACTTTTCCTTAGAACCAGCTATTTTTAGGTCCATAATACTTTTTCAGAACTGTGTAATAGCTTAATAGATTTTTGCTAATGTTTAAATGGAATCTGTTACTGTATTTTCTTCTAAAAATATATATGCTTATTTTTGTAGATTCCAAGAAGCAGCAACTGATGGCAACACTTACAAGGGAGAAAGACCAATTATCTAAGTCCATAGATCTTTACAGAAAGATGTTTGACACTACTAATCAGCTTGTAGCTGAAATGAAATGTAAGTTCAGTTAAATACATAAATAATTTTTCTGGAAATTCAACTTATTTATTTGAGAATGTGGAGAAGGGGAGAAAAATCTGTGTTGAAATCCTGAGATCAAGTAATGAGAGGGGAGCAGAAGGGAGTATGTCTTGCAGGGAAGCATCTAGTTTTTTGGATGGACCTACCTGTAGGTCAGAATTGTCAAAAGAAGGAATGAAGCATTGAAATTGGTGACCTGATGATTTTTTTTCCATGACTGCCTTTCACTCGCATCTTTGCAATGGGTATGTGAATTCTCATATATCTGGAAATGCAGCACTTGCCTAAAAAGAATCTTTGGGAATGAACTGTAGATAATCCACTTCTAAAAAGTTAGTCTTATATTTTCAGAATGTTATCTTTTCCCCTCACATTTGACCCAGTGTACATTATTCAGAAGTTTAATAGACGACATAAAGGGTTGTATTTGCTTCTTTGAAGCCATTCATTGTTTGTGTTGTCCAGCAAATACAACCCTTTATGTCGTCTATTAAACTACAGACCAATGTGAAGGCAGTGATTAATGGGAATGGGAGAAATGAAGGAAATGTTTTCTTTGCATTTTATTTTGTTTGCATCATCCTGCCTGCTGATCAGAAGGTTTGTTTTAATAGATGTATTCTGAATTTTTATTTTAAATAATCAGTAAATGTAAATACAGCAGGCTGGCATTAAAGATGCTGCTGTTTCTTGTCATTTTAATACAGGGTGCTGCATGTTTCTATTATGAATGCAGATCCCTGAAAACCAGTGTGAAAGGCAAAAAGTTCTGTTTCATATGGGTTTTGTACATATGTAGAGAATAAGTTAGAGTACAACACTGTGCTTAAGTATTACTTTCAAATACAAATGTGTTTGAATAGACAGTGGAAAGCAAGTCACCAGTTTTTATTCATTTGTTTTCAAAATTGTTTTGGTTCAGATATGAGAGTTGAGGAAGTAGTGTCCAGAAAGTGGTGTCCCATATAACAGGCAAAAGATGGTAGTGCCATCTACAACTCTTCAGTCTTGCCATTTCACCTGTTGGAGTATCATTTAGAAAACTAATTAAGGATGAAAACTAAAAAGAGCTTCTGTTCTCAGAACGATCTTTGTGGACAAAGCCTGATACTCTGTGCTGAAATAAAGAAGTAGATAGGATCAATTGTGGCTGGCAAAATTCTGAAAAGTTGTAAGAATTGTTCCACTGCTTTCTAGTATTTCCTTACCCTGTTGTGTTTATTGGTTTCAGGTCGGGTTAAAGAAGCTGTAACAAAAGAAACAACCCTGAAGAACGAACTGAAAAAACAGCAAATTGAGTTACCACAGAAGAACGTAGTATGGCTTGTTTCTTATGCTTCCATAGCATCTTTAAAATAAATCCAATCTTAATATGAAGTTTATATCATTATATGACATTACTGAATCACACTTGTTACCAAACCCATGAAAGTTTGAACCATAGGAAAACCTGTGGATCAATGCCAAATTTAAATTGTTGAGGTTTTTTTGCTGTTCTGCTAATGTGGGTATCTCTTAAAAAAACTGCTAGAGAAATAAGAAAAACTCGTTTATATCCTGAGTTTGTTTTTGCATTTCTGCTAAGGGTTACCAGTGTTACTGGTCCTGTTAGCTTTCATAATGGGTTTTTGCAGGCTGATGAATATACATTGGATGTATTCTCTCATAAGTAGACCAAAGGAAAACACTTCTTTTCAGAGAATTAGAGAATTTCATGTGTTACTGCCAAAACTGATATAAAAGTAAGTTTGAAAGATTCAGGGCAATGTACCCCATTGCCAATTTTCCATAAAGATCAAATTGTATTTTAAAGAAATTTTTTAAAGAATGTTTTCAAACTATAACATTTGGGTGAAAAAATGGGTGAAAAAAAGCCACCTATGTAACCAGATCTTTAGATCAAATAAAAACAAGTTAGAGTCATTAAACACATATCAGTAGAATTAAATTGCAATCATGGTACCCCAGCTCCCCCTGCTGGCTTAAGTTTTCAGACCTGGACATAGTCCCCTTCTGAAGTGGTTTCTTTTTGTACGTTCATGGTTGTCTCTTCCTGCTGTTTTAAACTTTCATCAGTTTTGGCTCTAATGAAGCTCTGGTAGCTTTTTGTGAAAAGTTCCTTGAAGTCCTATAAAAACTAAAAAAAATTAAAAAGGAGTTATTAAAAAGTTCAGTCATAGTTGCAATGTGCCTCCCTTTTCTCTG
>NW_008664077.1:2268-2475 GCF_000695815.1 Acanthisitta chloris | reverse complement strand
CTTTGATCCCCCAAAATTCACTTTGATCCCCCCAAACCCATTTTGAGACCCCCCAAACCCACTTGGATGCCCCAAAACCCACTTGGATCGCCCCAAATTCACTTTGACTCCCCCAAATCCAGTTTGACACCCCCAAACTCACTTGGATGCCCCAAAACCCACCTCGATCTCCTCACAACCACTTTGATCTCCCCAAACCCACTTTGA
>NW_008664077.1:0-1881 GCF_000695815.1 Acanthisitta chloris | reverse complement strand
ACTTTAATCCCCCCAAATCCACTTTAATCCCCCAAAATCCACTTCAATCCCCCCAAATTCCACTGATTCCCCCCTAAATCCACTTTGATGCCCCCAAACCCACTTTAATCCCCCAAACTCCTATTTTATCCCCCCCCCAGTTCCCATTTCCCCCCAAATTTTCCCATTTCCCCCCCAAAATTCCCATCTCCATCCCAAGAAATCCTCGTTGACCACACGAAACCCATGTTGGGTTGGTCAGAACACACTTTATTCCCAAATTTCCTCCTCATTTCTTCTTGGATACTCCGACGGTTCTCCCGCGCCGACCTGTCGTCTTCGTGTGCTGCCCACGGACACGGAGCCTGGAACAGATTGTCCCCAAAGGTCCCCAAGGTGTCCCAGGTGATCCCAAGGTGTCCCCAAGATGCCCAAAAGGTCCTACAGGTGTCCCCAAGGTGATCCCAAGATGTCCCAGCTGATCCCAAGGTGACCTCAGGTGTCCCAGATGACTCCAAGGTATCCCCCAGGTGTCCCCAAGGTGTCCCACATGACCTCAAGGTGCCCCAAGATGTTCCCAAGGTGCCCCAGATGACTCCAAGGTGTCCCCAAAATGCCCAAAAAGTCCTACAGGTGTCCTCAAGTTCTCCCAAAGTTTCCCCAAGGGGTCCCAGATGATCCCAAGGTCACCCCAGGTGCCCCAGATGACTCCAAGGTGTCTCCAGGTGTCCCCCAAGGTGGTCCCAAGTGTCCCCAAGGTGTCCCAGATGACTCCAAGGTGTCTCCAGGTGTCCCCCAAGGTGGTCCCAAGTGTCCCCAAGGTGTCCCAGATGACTCCAAGGTGTCTCCAGGTGTCCCCCAAGGTGGTCCCAAGTGTCCCCAAGGTGTCCCAGAGGACCCCAAGATGCTCTAAAGGTCCTACAGGTGTCTACAGGTGCCCCCAAACCATCTAAAATGCCCTAAAAGTGCCCCCAAACCCTCTCAAATGGTCTCCAAACCCCCCCCAAAGTATCCCCAAGATGTTCCCAGGTGATCCCAAAGTGTCCCCAAGGTGTTCCCAGGTGTCCCAGATGATCCCTAGGTGTTCCCAGGTGTCCCAGATGATCCCAAGGTGTCCCCAAGGTGTTCCCAGGTGATCCCAAGATGTCCCCAAGGTGTTCCCAGGTGATCCCAAGGTGTCCCCAAGGTCCCTCTGTACCCCCAGAAGTGTCTCAGGCCACGATGAGCTCTGATCTTCTTCAATCTCTCCAGGTCCTCCCGAAGCTTATTGTCCAACCCGTTGGCCAACACCTGGGAAAGGAGGGAAAACAGGGATCAGGAGACACCTGGAGACACCTTGGGGACACCTTGGGGCCAGGGAGGAGGTGTCACCTGGCTGTATTTGCCATCCTTGACATCCTTCTGCCTGTTGAGGAACCAATCTGGGATCTTGTACTGCCGAGGGTTCTGCATGATGGTGATCACCCTCTCCACCTGTCGGGGCAGAAACAGCTCACTCACCTGGGTAAGGGTCCCCAGACCCCTCAGGAGCTTCTCAAACCTCCTCAAAGTGTCTCCAAACCCCCTGAGGTGCCTCAAACCCCCCAAGAACCTCCCCAATCCCCTCAAAGTGTCTCCAAACCCCCCTGAGATGCCTCAACCCCCCCAAGAATCTCCCCAATCCCATCAAGGTGTCTCCAAACCCCCCTGAGATGCCTCAACCCCCAAGAACCTCCCCAATCCCCTCAAAGCGTCTCCAAACCCCCCAAGAACCTCTCCAAGACCCCAAGAACCTCTCCAAGCCCCTCTAAGGTTCCCCAAACCCCCCAAGAACCTCCCCAATCCCATCAAGGTGTCTCCAAACCCCCCTGAGATGCTTCTACTCCCCAAGAATCTCCCCAATCCCCTCAGGGTGTCTCCAAA
>NW_008664076.1:10191-40570 GCF_000695815.1 Acanthisitta chloris | reverse complement strand
CAGCCAGGGGAACGGGCTGTCGTGCTGCGGCGACTGCAGCGCGTGGGTCTGCGGCCTGCAGATGTGCCCGCGCGCTGGGAGCCTGAGCGCTGCGCTGGGGGAACGAGGAACGGGCTCAGCTGCGCCTGCCTCGTGCCATGGCTTCAGTAAACGAGGCCTGAGCGGCTCCTCGAGGTGCCACTGCGGCCCCAAGTCAAACGGAATGCTGAAACCAAGCAGCTTAACACGTGCGTTCTCGTCAGGGGTGCATCCTTAACAACTACTTCTCTTCAAGCTTAAGCGCTTACAACAGTGAAACTGTTGGCAGCAAAGCGTTTCACAGTTCTGGGCCTGTTAGAGGTGTAGCTCCGCCCTCAAGCAGTTTGTGCTTTTCACAGGTACATGCTTCCCCTCTTAGATCTCCCAATCTTTGATAGATAGCCAGTGGAAATGACAACATTAGTGGTTATTTCAGTAACGGAATTGGCAGAATGTCATGTCACTGCTCACCCTTAGTGCAGATAGACGTGTTGGAAAACTGGATGGAACTAGAGATGGAAAAGCGATTGCATAAATTCAAAGTTGAACAGCTCTGCTGTTCTAGGCAAAGGCAATGAGCTAAAAACTGCAGCTGTAGTGCAGCCGCAGGAAAAGGGACACGAGACAGCTTGGACAGCTTGTTTAATGTGCTGATCAGCATAAGTGAGAGGATGTTAACAAATGAATTTGTTCAATACCCCAGAGTAGACAAGCAAATACAATATTAATAAATTTACTGGAACCAGCACCTGCCAGATCAGGATATTCTACAAGCATGCTGTTTGGCTCTCTTCTGCAAGTCAAAATATATCTTGGGCCGTTACCTGATCCTTGCATTTATTGTAGTTACTAGTGTTTACTTTATACTTATGGTTTTGAAAATGAAAGTGTGAAGAATGTGCTTAACCTCTGCTTAAATCTGCAGTTAAGAAGTTAAATATGAACTCTGTATGCAAACATCAGATACCAGTGTAAGAAATAAGTGTGTTTTTCTAGTTAGGCACTGGTTTTTGCAGTCCTTCAGGAATGTATGAAGGAAAGCCTTGCCTCAGATACTAGATTTCCTTGGAGAGGAAAAAAACAAACACAAAACCAGCTGCCGTTTGATACGTGAACTTGGGTAGATAATTTCTCACTTTCAGATCTCTGAAACGGTGCTAATGGTAGTTGTGAGGCCTATCATAAAATAAATTCACTAGTGGTTGCATGAGGACTTGTGCAACTCATGAACTGTGGTTTGGCAGATTATTTTTTAATGCTCTGGAAGTACCGAGTCAAGTTCCTATGCATGTATAATCCAGAAAGGAATTGTGCTAATAATTTAGGATTGTGGTTATGCTCTTAGTGGAGTAGAGTTAGTACATTGCTTGGATTAAGAGGCTTTATATCAGCTGCAACGTTGCTGCGAAGTGCAGCGGTGCTGAACTGATGCTTCCTATGATAATGGGGAACAGTGGTATATTTTGCTGTATGAATTAATTTAGCAAGACTCTCTTGGATGTTGTATAGGCTTGAAACTAATTGTAGCAGAATTGATTCATAGAAGGATACAATAATTACTATGTTAAGTAGTTATTTTGATGCTTTTATTGGGGAACCTATTTAATTGAGATTTCCTGTCCATTTTAAAGTCTGTTTTCAAAAGGATGCCAATTCCAGTAGACACACATGTATATCATTCTTTGCAGGTTTGCTGGCACCGCCTGCTTTAGCTTGTATTACTGTGCTCACTTCACATACTTAGGAGATCAGCCTTAACTGTGGTATGTTAGTTTTCCTGTAAAGACTCCTTTAGTAATGCTTCAATTTGGGACACAATAGCCATATGCTTTCCTACTGACATTTTGGTAGCCAAGAGACTGAACAACCTACGAATAAAAATAGCTTAATTTTAAATGCTTTTTTTACAGTATCTGTTGCAAACAGGGTTTACCTGTTAAACAGTTTTAAAAATCCCATGTTATTAACTGATTATTTATTAGTAACTAAATCCTCATTTTTGTTGTGTTTGATTGTGCATTATTTCTGTTACAGAAATATTTCCACAGTGAAAAGCAGTTGACTAACCAGGTAGGCTGTTTTCTTTTCAAAACAAGAAAAAAACACATCTCTCTCCATCTAGGTATTTTTAATAGTACAATTATTTATTATGTTTATCTGGACTTACTGTCAGGAACTAATAGGCCAAAAATCTCGTCTATTAATTAAATGTAAATAGTAAGGCCAAAACATACTTTGCCAGTATGTTGCTTTTACTTAATAGTTTGCAAGTTGAATGCATTTTTTCCATTTGCTTTTCTATACTGTGGTCTAGTTACATGTTTACATTATGATTTTATTTTGGAAATTACTGCAGTAACACATGCATCAGTTTTCATAAGGGATATTAGATGAGGAAAATAAATTGCAAGTTGTACACCATTACAATATGTGAATGTGGGGGAGTTGTTTGGTTTTCTTACCTCGCCAATACATTTTTATATAATACTCTTAAATGCTGTAAAATCTAAGATTTGTTACTATTTTTGCGGTATCTGTTGCTGGACTCTTTAGTATGTAACATTACTCTGAGAGATTTACCTACACACACAAAACAAGTGGGAAATCATAAACTGGCCAACAGAAATTATGCTTTCATGCTGTATACAATTCTGGTATTTCAGTTCTACCCATTGCACTATATGCTGTATTTTGTGGAACAAACACTCTCCTAGTTCCACCCTACAGTAAGAAACTATTCATCTAGCAGCAGTGACTTAGCCAAATACAGGATGAAGCAGAAGCTAGTGCTGTTGGGGGGGCAAAAAAATACTTGATTTGCTTTCTTTTTGACAGTCATTAGAAACAGAGAGAAGGGTTGTTCTCTAAAGAGATATCTTTAATCAGCTGTTCTTGTTAAGTTGGACAGTTACAGAATGTCTTAATCTCTGAGTGCAGTTTAGATATGGATTGTGTAATACTTCATATTTAAAATTCCTCTTTTCAGTCTTGTTTTGGATATTAAAATCTGGTGGCTGATCCCAACGAAAGTAACTGTGAAGTCTTCTAGCTTTGAGATGTTTAATCAGGAGGATCTGGAGCACAGATTTTGTCAACTTTTGAGTTCTGGTTATCTTTAAGAGCAAAATTTTGCATGATTTTGTGAGATGTTAGTTTTCATTTCCCTGAAAATATTTTGTGTGTTTAGTTGTCTTACCTTTTTTGTTTGTGTGGGGTTCTTTATTACTTTTTTTCTACCCTGTTTCTGTAGCAATGAGTGTTAGGAAATTCCTGAGTTCATACGTAGAATGTCTAAGTCCCTGGAAGCATCTAATCATTAAAGTTCAAAATTGACCTCCAGATTAGTTATCCAGAAACTGGATCTTCAGAATGCATTAGTATTTTTTGACAGTGGCAAAGATTGAACTAATACATTCTGTAGCTTTACAAGGTGTAAATAATTGAAGTGTGATTTGGAAAGGGGAGTCTGTTTTAGTTGGTTGGTTTTGTTTGGGTTTTTTGTCTTACACTTAAGTCACATATTCTGGTTTTAGTTAATGTTCTAATTCTTATCTCTCTTCTTGACTATTTGCACATATACATGCAAAAAACCCCATCCCAGAGTTAAAGGGCAGAATTTTAGCTATGCTTGAGTTTTATGCAGCTTTGTGGCTTATGCTTTCATTTGACATTGTGTTAGATAGAATTAAACAGAAGACCAGAATGGTGTTAATGAAACATAAATAATAAAATCATAGAATGGTTTGGGTTGGAAGGGACCTTAAAGATTATCAAGTTCTCTGCCATGGGCAGGGACACCTTCCACTAGATCAGGTTGATTCAAGCCCTATCCAACCTGGCCTTGAACACTTACAGGGATGAGACATCCACAGTTGCTCTGGACAACCTCTTCCAGTGCCTCACCATCCTCAAATTAGAATTTCCTCCTAATATCCAATGTAAACATACTCTTTTTCACTTTAAAGCCATTCCCCCTAGCCCTACCACTACGTGCCCTCGTAAATAGTCTCTCTCCAGCTCTCTTGTAGACTCCGTCACATGCTGGAAGGCCACAATTAGGTCACCCTGGAGCCTTCTCCAGGCTGAGGGATCCAAATTCTCTCAGCCTTTCCTCATAGCAGAAGTGTCTCTAATCTCTCTAATCACTTGGTGCCCCTTTCTGGACTCACTCCAACAGGTCAATGTCCTTCCTGTGCTGGGGACCCCAGAGCTGGTTGCAGTACTTCAGGTGGGATTTCAGCAGAGTAGAGAGGCAGAATCACCTCCCTTGAGCTGCTGGCCATGCTGCTTTGGATGCAGCACAGGGCACATCTGGCTTCCTGACCTGTGAGCGCACATTGCCAGCTCATGTCCAACCTCTTGTCCACCTGTACCCCCAAAATCCGCAGCATGGCTGCTCTCCATCTGTTCATCCCCAGCCTGTATTGATTCTGGGGGTTATGCCAGCATGCAACATTTAAGTTGGAATTTTAATAAGATAGATGTGTTTCACAAATACAAATTATCTTTTTCTTAGGCAGAAAATTGCAATACAGGTATGTGGCAAAAATGCCTAATTGTGGCACACTTACAAATTATAACAGAAATCTGCTCAGTTCTATCACAGTAGTCCAGTTTTATGTGATCGTTGATTGTCAGTTGTTCTATCCTTAGTAATTCTTGAAAGATTTGTTGGTTTTCAGTAAATATACAGAGGAATAAAGATGAAAGATAATTAATTCCTTCAAATTTTGTGAAAACAAATGGCTAGGGTGAGGAGAGGCTACCATTGTTACCAGTGAGGGAGCTTGGCAGTTGAATGTTGTCTGGGGGGAATAACTTGCTGTCAGTCAGGACACAGGTATTGTCTGTCAGAGCAGTGTGGAGGCTGTCACATCAACATGCAGCTGTGTACCTGAACTGACTTGCCCTGTGTGCTAAGGCACCAGTGGTAACCTGAGGTTACTCTGATAAAAAGTAGCAAGATCATGTTTATATGCAGGAAATATGAGTTCATTCGTTCCATTACTCACTCCTTACCTTGTTAGTACTGCTGACATCTACTTTTTAAAGCTCCCAGTATATTTAACAGCAAGTCTGCCCTCCCTTCCCACTCTCTCCTCACTTTTTGGGTTTCTGTTGAAAGAAATGATTCCTTAGTGGTGTAGCTGCCATAATACTAACGACGTGGTATTAAATAAATGCCTGATCCTCAGCTGTATCTCAGCTACCACCATATCACTGTGAAGGAATTCACAACACTGCATATATGTGCATTGTATAAATGCCCTTTATGTTCCTCTGGGTTTTATGAAGACCTTAAGAAAACAAAAAAAAAAACAAAAACAACCCCAACCAAGCTATGCCCTTCGTTTTATTTTGATCCGTTCATGTTGTAAATTACTAAAATCTTTACGTATGAGTTACCAGCTCTTATTTATTCCATCAACAAATATCAGATGGTGTGAGATCTTAATAAATTAGACATCTGGATGCAAAGTATTTGTTTGAAATAACATATTTTCTAAAATATTGAGGTAAACCAACAGAGATGGTTTGCTGTGTGTAACTTGGATTTTTTTTTTTTAATACGGGAAAATTGTTTTTCTTTTCTAGGTCCCATTTCTGAAAGTGTTTCTGTGTGAATTCACATGCTCTGTCATTTTGTGCCATCCTAAGCATTATTCTTCATTTCACAAGAGTGAAATGTTAAAAAACCCTAAACAAATAAACTCCCAAGCAAACAACAAACATCCCCCAAAACCAACCAACCAAAACCTGGCATGAAAGAAAGTTCCTTCTAGCTTTGCCTTCAACTTATTGCAGTTTCCATAAGGCCATTTTAAAGAGGTGTTGCACTCTGATTTTTTTATGTCTTTCAAGAATGTTTTAAAGCAGATGAACATGCCTGCTTGCTGACATCAGCCAGTACATTGTAAACATCCCTCACTGATCCTATCATCAAGTGCCTTGGAATTATGAAAAGTCCTCAAATGCTGTGCAGACTTTTGGATTTCTAAAGTTCAGTATTCCTTGTCTCATGATCATCATGGAATCTTTCCACCAGAAGTTTAAGTAGGTTTTATTTGTGAAGTTCTTGCAGTCCCAAGTAAGAGCTGAGATGTTTCTTGAAGTCAGCCTACTGGCCTGTGTTAAATGTAGGACTAAAGGAGGCTTTCAGTGAATGGTCTTTTGAGACCTCAGATGCATAAAAATAATAGCTCTTCATGAATTTCATCAGTGCAAGAACTGTTTTGTCCACTTAATATTAACATGCTAACAAAAAAAAGAACAACAAAAGAAGGGGGAAATGAGAAAAGTGGGTAAGATGTGGTTTGTGCACAAGGATTTGTGGATGATACGTAGGAAACTGGTCTCTTAAGTGTATAATCTGAGCAAAAGAAAATATGCTCTGGCTGCTTCTCTCATGCCCTTGTAATATGAAATGACATAAAACTTTGCCTGAAAGTCCAGAATTTTCTGCCTCCCCTTGATTCTTCAGCGTAGGAGCCCTAGTAAGAATTGTGACTCTATATAATGATACTTGAGGTGTGTGTGCGGAGGATGATACTGCTTATTACTGGGCAACAATTAGAGAACTCACAGGGTACCATTCTCTTGAGTTTCTTGTTTGATGTTCATGAGAAGTTTGGAGAAATGGAAGGCCTATTTGAAAATTTAACTTTTGACTAGAATAATTGGCCTTGCTGAGATTGTTTTTCTCTTCTACTAGATCAGGTTGCTTAGGAAACACAACTGCAGTGTGTGGGCATGTCATCAAACGAGGGCAGAATTAAAAGTTGTTTGGAGTTCTGTGATATGTTTAAGAGAAATCTAAACATGTTAAGTTAAAATTCCATCCTCAGTCTTTTTAAAATGCCTGATTTTCTTGTGTTTTTTTGACAACTAGAGAACCAATATAGATGTGACGCTAAGTAGCAATAAGAAATTTTAGTACCACACTAATATGGGAATTCCACATTAAAGTAGGTTCTCTCTGGACCAAGGCATTCTCGAAAGTTATTTCACTCCTAATTTTGTGTTTAATTAAACATCAGTTTTTATTTTAAAATTAGTTTGATTAGTATTTTTAACATACTTACACACCTCTGTGTGTGTTAATGAAAACATTGAACTCTTGACTAAACCCATATGGTTTCTTACTGTTCTACAAGGTTTTTTGCAGCTGTGTATCTGCTAATATACTGTTCATCGAGCTTTCTGACAAAGTAAGACGTTGACTGTAGCAACTGGATTGTGACAGGGGTTCTGTTTTCTCTGGCTCAGTGAAAATGTTTTCTGAAATTTTTTGCCAAGCAGTTTTGCCTTTTCGAACCTGTTTAAGTCATGGAGTTTCCATACATCGAGTTCCAAGACTCAATGTTACAGACAGTGCAGTGTTGTACAAGTTCAGCTCTTGGGTTCTGGATTAGAACCTCTCTAGGTTTTTGGTGAAACTCTTGGAATTCTCGGACTGGATGTTAGAGTTCATCTTTTGATGCAGGAATTTTGTAGGTGTACTAAACAGAGATTGCCTTCTATTTAAAACATTGCTACTGTGGAGATCAAAGTGTATGTATATTTGTCACAAATGAAATACTAAGTTAGAATTTTGAAATGTTTAGCATACTGTAAATTCCTGTAAGCTGAAGGTGTTGTAGGTATATGGTTTGGAGTAAGCAACACAGGGTTATAACTGACTAATAGAAAATGTTTGTTTTGATTTTGTTGTGAACCTGATTTTGATTTAGTAATAGGTCTTGGTGAAGAAAAGCTTCAGTGTAATGGGTATTTCTAAATTAACTGTAATGAATTTGTTCTTAAGTGTTCACAAATTTGTTTTTTTTTAAGAAATCTGTCTTTTGGGCATTTGAACTTCAAGCATATTTTAATTTAGTCTTCTAAATCTGCACAGTATTATCAGAGACAATAATAATCAACATAGCTATCTCATATGTAGCATGTGCTCTTTCTTGTATTGCAAATCGTGCTAATACAAGGACAAAAGGAAAAGCCAGATGGTGTATTCCAACATTTTAAAAGTTTGAAATACTAACTGTGGTGCTGATGAGTGCATCAGACAACTACTGCTGGCATGATTAATCAGTCACAGCTGGCAACAGACATGCACAGTTATGTAAGTTTGGACATTTTCATAAAAGAAGTGGTTGGAGGGCACTTTTTTTAGGGGGAGTGGCTTACTCTGTTGAGCTAATTTTGGATTACAAAGCTCTATTTTTTGTAGAAGGTTAGGTGTAATTCAACATTAATTTCCTTCAGAATCCCCCCATGTGCTCTTGCAGCTATTTTGTTTTATAATAGATGTATTTGGATTTTGTGTGGAGAAGTGAGGCAGACAGAGGCCAGAACTGATCCACCGTTGCCTGGACAAGAGCACATGTTTGGTATTAATGAATAGATATTGGAGCAGAATCTATATTGTATTTAATTTTGTTTGCGTTAAAATTGTCTGTGACAAACCTTTTGCCCCTCCCCCATACGTTGTCAAACCAGTTCTTCAGGAACTATTCTGTTACAAGAAGATTCCAGCAAAATTCCTGAAGTGATTCTAGATACAGCTGTTCTTTGAAAAACCTACACAACATGCTGCGTCATTCGTAAAGAATTATATACTTGATTTCTGCGGACATAGAGGTTCTGGAACGTTCTCAGGGCTTTTTGCTGGAATGTTCTTGGGGCTTTATGCTAGCTTTCTTATTTATAAAATGAACTTCCTTTTCCTTCGCCAGTTAAAACTGTTTTATTCAGCAACTGAATATTTCAAAGTAGGTGGGGCTGTAAAAAGGTGGAGCTCAGTTTCCTAAGCGCTTTGTTGTTTAAACACGGCAATGAGCCTGCTCTTGAAAGGCATTCCTAATGTTTGTCAGTTCCATGCATGATCTGGCTCTGTATTGTGGCTGTTAATATGTGACACGGATTCTGAACTGCCTGGAATTGGGAGGGATTTGGAGTGTGTGATACAAATCCTGGATCACAGACCTGGCAGGGCTGCCTTTTGATGGGTTTGGCTTCATTTTAGTTTTCTCTTTACCAGTGGTGCTCTGAGGAGCTGCAGCATTGCAGCTGTGCATTAACCACTTCCTTCCTGGCAGAGAACCAAGCCATTGCTGTGCCTGTCCCTCGCCGCAGGCTGGTAAAGAGGGAGGTGCTTTGCTGTATGACATGTTTTATGCTGTGCTGAGTTGTCAGTGAGTGGCTGGTCTTGAGTGCACATTTGCAGCCATCTCAGGTTCCTTTCTTTCCAGTGCAGCTCCAAAATGGCTGTCCAAGTGCTGTGCCTTGCAGCAGAGTAGCTTGGCTGCATGCAAATGAGCAGAGCTGGTGGCATCAGGTGCTCCAGAGCTCAGAGGTAAGCACCAGCTCTGCTTAACTGAGAAACAATTGCACACTTTGGTTAGGCACAATTAACTAGTTCTAAGCTGTATAAAATATCTGAAAATGTCTTTTTTTTTTTCTTTTCTTTTCCTCCCTGTCAACAGGAGGGTGTGTTTCTCGTGGGGTTTTTTTGGTGGTTTGGGGGTTTTTGTTGGCCCTTTCCTCTCACTGAATTAATTCAAAGACCGCTATCCTGTCTCAGTTACAGGACAGATTAGGTGGGACAGGAGAAGTCAAAGGTCATATCCATACATCTTGGTAATCAAATTAGTTCATTTTGGCTTACTTGTCAGGCCAGAAGAGCTCTCATTTTCTGCTGTCCCTTTCTCAAAACCTTGCCTCATACTGTAACTAAAACGTAAAATAAACTCTTTACAAACATCATTAATTTTTTCTAACCAAGTGGTTGGATTTAGATTTTATTATATTTTCAACATGGAACTTTTCCAGTGGTAGATCATAACTACAAAGCCTGTGTAAATACATGGGAATAGCAATGATTATGTAAATGGTAATTGCTTTGCAGGTAGCCGTTATTTGCTTCTTGAGAATAACACTATTGCAGAATTACTTTAAATGATAAAATTGAAGGTTTGAGGTAAATCATTATTTTATTTCTTTTGTATAACTGAATTGAAATCTGAGTTTCAAAGCGTTCACGATTTCACGTGGCATAGTGTATTCCTCTGTGTGGTACTGGTTGGTGGACTAGCTATCTGTCATCCTTAACATTCATTAAAAGGTAGAACTTGAAGTTCTGCAGAAACATATCAGGAGCAGCAGAAGAGCTGGATAACTCATCAGAGTGTAGCTCATAGTATTTTTCTGGTTGAAGCAGAGCTTAGTGCTAAGGATGTGAAGATCAGTGTAAACACCTAAAAGTTTAGTCCTTCCTCCCTATTTTTGCATATTAATTCAGCGCTTTTAGCATAATCTGTAACAAAGCTCTAGGTAATTAAATTAATTTTAAAATACCTATCCTGTGAATGATCTACAGATAATGCCAAGACACTTTATAAAGCAACATGGTATTCTGGGCAGACAGTGCACATCAGGTTCTCAGTAACATGGTTTCTCCATGTTTACTTCCTTGCATTTGATAAAAGGAAATAAAAAATCAGTAAAATACAGAATTTTTAATCTCAGGTTGATTGCTGACTTCAGCTAACAGTAAATTTGTAAGTAATTTGCCACAGGATTTTCCTGTTTTAGGGTGAGATCAGTGGCAAGAATAATGTGATTGTGTGGTCACAGGGTGATGATGAAAGGCAGGTAGGTAGGTATTTTTATTACTTTTATTGCTAGTGGAATTTTGTTTAGTGGATTTGGTTTAACACAGATTTTAGTTCAGAGAGGCTTTGCTTGACTGGGTAAGGTAGTTAAGATCCTGAGAACATCTGGGTACTTTAAAGTGCCTGAAAATTTAAACCACAAATTCTAATTAAACACATTTGTCTTGATCAAATGTGAAGTTTTGCCATACAATCACCTCATCTAACGAGTGAAGATTAATAATGTAGTGAGATTTCCTTCTTCCCATCTCTCAAACAATAATCTTTCTGGTTTTCTGCAAGATTCTCTGAGTCAAGTCATCCTGACCACAGTCTTATAAATGATTACTGGGGCTTGTGTTTGGTTTTCAGTCAGTTATTGTTTTTGACTAATTCCAGATGTTAATAACTCATATTGTTCAAAGCAAACAGAAACAATTAATTCTTTGAGATCACCGAACTTGTACATTGTAGTCGCTGAAGGGGATAAAATTTCATGGCTAAAACATACTGTACAGTACACATCCTTTGGCAGTTTGTTGGGTTTTTTGAGGGTTGGGTTTTTTGGTTGGTTGTTGGGGATTTTTTTAAAGAAAGCAGTAGACACATAAAAATTGTGAAGTGCTATTTGTTCTGTCAATGGGAACATGAAAAGTAGTGTATTTTTGACATTGACTCACAGGAATGGTCCTTAACGTGTAGTACATTTGAGTAAAAGCCTGTACGTTCAGATCATGTCTTTCATACAGTCCTTTTGGAGCCTTTTTTTGTTGCCTATATTTTTTTCTGTGAGCTGGATAAGTTTACTCCCATTTTAGAAAGGAGGCATGAAGAGATTGCCAGAGCTCAGAGGAAAGCTCATGTCAGTTTTCCCTTCCCTTTGGTTTTGGTTTACTTTTCTTTTTAACAGGCCATTTTGAACACTGTGCTGTACAAAATGACTGGCCCAGCAGGGAGCTGTAGCATTCTGTTGTATGGGTTGGGTAGGTGATGTGGTTTGAGTTTTGGGGGTTTTGTGTTAGTTTTCTTTTTTCTTACCTAAAGTAGGTGCTGGAATGATAAAGTATGGTAGGTTTTGTAACCTGTTTTGCATGTGGAACACATTCCTGTTTCCAGAAGTCCAAGTACACTGTAATCCTTGCTTTATGGTAGTACAAGCAGCTGAAAGCATGATCTTTTCTCTCTTCCCTCCCATGGTGTTAATAGTTTGGCTTTTAGTAGTCAAAAAGAAAATTAAAAATACCAATTTACGTGCATGGGAACAGGGCACTTGAGTGGATTAAAAAATAAGAAAAAAGCTTTTGTTAAATACATAGATTAGATGTTCATGATTTGAATTAGAAATAGTTGGGTATAATGAATTAATGACTTCAACTGAATTGATCACTGCACATTTTTAATCCAAGACGCATTGCCAGTCTGTGCTCAGTGTTCTTATGTCTGTGTGTTCTAGAACAATTAGCTGTGTGGTGCTGATAGGTAAACCTGAAGGACAGGCTTTCAGCAGTAAATAAACTGGTAATAGGGTAGCAGTCTCAAATACACGACTTTCCAAGACAATTTCCAAGAGAAAAAGCAATAGCATCCTGATTCCGTTTTCGTAAAAAAATTTTCTTTTGCAGAGGGGAAGTGTTTTTTGTTTGGTTGGTTTAGGTTTTTTGGGTTGGGGTTTTTTTGCCTTTTTTTTATTTTTTTTTTTTCAAACTCTGTACTTGATTGTAAGAAAATTACTTCATTTGTGCGTCAACTATTTGGATAGTCTTTCATTACTAAATTGTACTTGCTTGGAACCATTCTAATGTGGCTTGATTATTTTTTATGTTCCTCTTAAAACTCAGCATTGTCTCGATTTGCACAGCTGCATCATCTATTTTGGTAGAAATTTTGGGAGCAAACAATTTCAGGCAGGATTCAGAACAAACTGGAATGGACTGCTGGGTGAATGCAACACTGCTTAATGTATGTGGATCGCTTGCAAAGAGCTGACTTGTGTTTGGTTCTTTAGGTATTAGAAATAAATTATTACCAAGCACTTAGAACTGTTTGGAATCTTAAATACTTAATCACATTATGGCTATTATTAAACGGTTGAATTGGACCTTTATTTTTAGGTGTAAACTTTAGTATGTTTTTCTCAAGCGTGTACTGGCTTTGAAGGAATTATGAGTAAGGCAATTGGGTTTTTCCTTCATCAGCTTGATTTTCAGGGTGAGATCTATCAACTTTTCAGTATTTGTTTAGTAAATAACAAAATTATTCATGTACGTTTAAGTGAGCAAAGTGTGGTCTTTTTCAAGTTATAAGGAGTCAGACTGAGTATTTTCCCCTTCTAGAAGAAAGGGAGTACAACATTAGGCTCTGTTACTGCCTGGAAGTTACCTATTTCAGACACATTGTCTCCCCTTCTCTACAGGAGAAAAGTGGATAAAACTAGCGTTGGCCCTTCCCTTCCGTTCCCTTTTCCCTCTGCCGATAAGAGCTTCTGCCATAAAATATCTTGAAATAAACCACACTGGCTAAGATAATGGGTTGCTAAACAGTTTTCTACTTCAGGAATGCGCATAATTTTCTATGCCTTCCAAATACCAGTGTGACAAAAATTTGGGAACTACTAAAGTTTTAGGTGGCTCTCCCGTGGATAACGTAATAATTAATTCTGTTTGGTGCTTTGCAGAAGAGTAGTCAGGGGAAGGGGCTCTCTTGGACTCTGTGTGACTTACAGAAGCCCCAGGGTCTTTCATTTGCTCAGTGGTGAGTTTTTGTTGTTTTGTTTGTTTGGGTTTTGTTATCATTTTCTTTTGTTTTGACTTTCTTTTAGGTGAAGCTACTAGTGAGAGATTTCATCGTGGCTGGTTTGTGGAGTGTTTTTTTCCCCTTTTATTTTAGACAAACTTTGTCAGTGAAATGGTTTCTTATCTAAGATTCTCTGAATTAGGGAAATCGTTTTGTGTGAATCTTTTCTATACAATTCTATTTTGAGATGACTGACATTTAAAATGTGAGGATGTTGTCTACTTTGATATGTACCTATTGAACCCTTACAGCTAATAGTAATTATTTTGAACACAACTGGCCAAACAAGATCAGAACCAAACCACACCCCCTTCCCCTGACAATAACAAACACAAACCACCCCAGACTGGAAGCAACCAACCAACCCTGCACCAGATTCCACGTTCGGGGGCTGCTGAGGCAGAGTCTGTGCTGCACTCAGGTTGGTTGTGAGCCCTGTGCGTGGCAGGAAGGAGCTGCTGCTAGCCTGGGGCTCAGCACTGTCTGCCCTTACTCCTGCTCAGCCCCAGCCAGAGGCAGCTCCCTCTGCCCCGTCTAACTCAGCCGGTGCGTTTCTGACTCTAAACCAAATGCTCCTCCTCCACTGTAAAAGCGTTTTGTGCTTCCAAGTGAGCTTTGTCCTAGCTAGTGGTGCGAGCGGGAGGAAAGCGCAGGGAGGAACCGCAAGGCAGTGGGCGGGACTCTGCCCGAAGGTTCTGGAAGGTGGTGCTTCCCCAGGCTGCAGAGACAGCTCTCCTGCCAGACTGCTGCCAAGCTCTGGCTTGGACTTCACATAGCGGAATGGAGCCAAGGCTCTTATTTTGCAGTATCTGTTTCACTGTGTTGAGATTCATACTATTATTGTGGCATTTGTGCACAAGGCTGTCGAGCTGCTGGGGGAGGAGGGGAAGGGGGGGAAGGAGGCTGCTGTAATTTGGGGAAACACAAGGAGTTGGTTGGGTTTTGCTTTTGTTTTTGTTTTCTTTTTTTAAAGCAGCATTGGTGCCCTTTATTTTTAAGATCAGAGGCTGCTAATCTGATGATTCATTATACGAATGACAACAGCATCGCTGAAAGATGCGCTCTGCCCGGCACTTCAATGTGCTAACATACACAAATCTGTCTGAAAGTAAGGCAAGTCGAAAGATACACATGACATAAAAGAATATGTTAATGACCATCATTTTAATGTGACAGTCATTCTGGAAAAAAAAATTATCCCCTTACGCGTCACTTTAGGCTTTTAGATACAAAAGGTGAGGACAAATTGTAGCAACCAATCAAGAGTAATTTGCATTACTAAATATTCTTCAGACACAAAATGAGTATCTTTTTTACATTATAGATGCACAAATTGTATTCTGCTCAAATAACCTAGAACAAGCCATACAGCAAATCATGCTTGCAGCAGAAAACAGGACATAGAATTCAAATATAAACAGCCTTGACACTATTGGTATTCTAAAGGGGAACAATGCAGGGAACTAGAAGAGGCCTGGGGTGAAAAGCAGGCTCCTCTGGTCCTTGGGAGTTTTGTCTTTGTCCCGTTCAAATCAACATGCATTGCTGTCTCAATCATTTTGCTTTTCCACTAAATGGTGCCAGGCTGCAACTACAGCTGCACATTGCTAGATGTGTAGTTAACCAAATTTTAATTTCACGTGGGGTTTCACCAATTCATGTTTATAGCTAATATAATTAAACAGTATGTTTGTTTGCATTGAGTTGTTTCAAGCTCTAAAAGTTCTTATAAGGCAGCACAAGAGAAGAAAAAGGTATTGATGAATGATTCATCCTTTACAGATACTCACACAAAGCCTGGCTTTTTTTTCCACTCAAAAAAGTACAGTGACTTTTAGAATATGCATTTGTAAAATTTAGTTCATTTAGTAATGTAATTGTACTTTGACTGGAAGGGAAAAGGTAAGCATTAAGAAATTAACTGTTTGAAGTCAGAGTGAGGCTGAAATCCAAGCTGCTGCCTCTACCTGTCACTGTAGTCTAGAGGTACTTGAAATTATAAACCTCTGCATGAGTTGGGTTTTTTCTTTCATCTGCCTAATGAAGAAAAATTAAATGTGAAGTAGAAACAACAAATTAAATGGTTGGACAGGTTACCTGCTAGCATTAGGTTAAAATGGATCTGTCTTACTTGGAAGTGATATTTGTTTTTGGTCATCTGTGAAGTACTGGGACTACCAGGTTAAGAAAAGCTGTTTGCCAAGCATTGTGCATACTCATTGTTTCAGTGTTATTTCAGTTACTACAGGGCACTCACCAGAATCATTGCAAACACTGCAGTGTGTAGCATCCTACTTGGAAATAGGTTCTAAGGTGGAATCTCTTTTTGCAGAGACTATTCCCAATTTGCATTTGTATGAATATAATAGCAGCACTTGACTTTCCACAAGGATCTGGATTATTAGTAAGCAAATAACTAGAGGGTATATTCTAGAACCCTTGGTAGTCTTGTGGGGGCAAGGGAGGGAGGCTTTGCTCAGCAATATTCTCCTGCAATTTAGTCTGAAAATGAGGCCCCTTTATGTAAATTTTTACTGGCGCCAGCTAGCTGTAACTGCAGTCTGGCTCGGTGTCGACAGCAGCTAACATGTGTCATGGACTTCTCCTGTGCACGGATTGCAGGAGCACTGTGGTTTCTGGACTGAAAGAACAGCACTGATGAATGTGAATTAGATGTACAAAGGAACCTGGGTGTAATTAGATTGCTAGTAAGTGAAAATACTGAGGAAATTTCAGCTTTCTTTTTTTTTTTTTTTTTTTTGTTTTCAGTGTGCTGTCTTGCGCTGTGCTGTAATGAATCTATGCTCTTTGGTACTACCGTGTGGTATGTGGGAGGTACTTCACTGCACATAGTTGCTGCAGCGCTAATAGTTGGAGCATAGAAGGCAGTACAAAGAGTAGGACTGGAGGCACTTGCAGTTGCAACAGTTCCCTTGGAGGCTGTGGCATGCTCAGTGAGCTGCAGGGGCTCCCCTGACACATTTCAGCTACTTGTGTGGAGAAGTAGGAATTCCAGCAGGCTTTAACAAGCAGATGTAGCCTACTAGCCGAGAGGTACAGCACAGCTCAGGCTGGCTAAAAAATACTCCTCATGCTGCTGTGTAAACAAAACAAGATCTTAGTGTCAAGATGGCCGACCTGGAAGTCTACTTGTAGCTCCTAATACTTATGCAAATGAGCTGCATGTCAGTGGCTTACTCAGAGGAGGAAGTTCATTTTGCACGTGCCATCTTCTCACCAGGTAAGAGAAGCAACTCATTTTCTGCATTAATGTTCTGGAGGCCCTTGAAGTGATTTTTCCACTTGGGTGCCCACTCCCTCCCCCCTCCCTCCACTTTGGCACAGTGCCAGGAATTAAATTTAAGCATAACTGGTATTTTCTGGGAAACCTAGAAGCTGTTTGTTTTGGCTGTAATTATATTTGGGTTGCTGATTTTAAGGGGAATGTTAACTAGAAATTAGCATAAAATCTTTATTTTAATAAAAATAAGGTTTAAAAATATTAGAAATTTGAGTATGTAGTTTTTGTTGCTAATGTTACTGGTTTCGTTTGGTTTGAACCTCTACTGTTTTGCTACTCTGTTATTCCTGTCTCTATAGTGACACCAGTTGATGCACATGGTGGCTTAGCAATACTGTGGGCTTACCCCTGCACAGGGTGCAGAATTAACAAGGTTGGATTGACCATTTGTGGGGGTTTTGGCTTCATGGTGTTATAAAGGATCTTCATTATCCTGGTTGTAGTTTGAATTGTATTCTTTTTGAGATTACAAAGCTGTTAAAAGGATTGGGCACTGAACTGCTGTTCATGTGTCTTTTAATGTAAATGCATGCTCTCAAGTGCCTATAAGTGCATTTTAAAAAGTTGTTTTTGTAAATGAGGAAATAGATCAGAATATGATGTTTATCTGCTCTCCTCCCTCAAAAGGCAATAACCATGCCTTAGAGCAGAAAAATTTAATGTAAGGACACTTGCTAATTATATAACATGCTGCATTGTGGTTCTGCATGTAGTGCATGAAATGGCTGCGTGGGGCAGATGTGCTAGTTCTGCACAAATGTGCTTATTTAGTGACAGGGTGGGAGGCTGGAAAGGGGAGATGTTAAAACAAAATTGCTGGATAAGGAAGATCTCTGAGCTAGAGAAAAGAGGTAATTTGAGGTGCATGAACAGGCCAAAAGAACACGGCCTCTTCAAGGCAGATAGCAACTCAAGATGGGGATGTAGAACTGGAAGTAGACTACCCTGTTTCAGCTGAAGGAAAAATGAGATTAATCATAAAAATGTAGAAAGGCAAAGTAGGCAGGTAGATTGTTAGAGCTTAAAATGGCAGAGATAGAGACTAAAATATTGGAGCCATTCTGAAATGGCCTGTAGAGAGAACTGTAACTGGTTTATATTGAGGGAATTTAATGGAGTAGAGAAAGCTAAACTTCTGCATTGATATGGCAGAGAAAAATGCTGCATGCCAACGACATGCGCCAAATGATTCAATTTTGTAGTTAGGTCATTTACTTTGAAACCTTCAGTAACATTTTAGTGCTAACTTAAGATTTGATATGGACAGAATTTTGCTTGTCACTTAGAAGTCTGGTTATATGCATGTCCAGATTTTAAAAAATACAAAAATGTGTGTGTGCGTGAGAAAGTACGAACACAGGTATATGGTAGATGTCCCCAAATAAATTACATTAGAATTCACTGTTAACAACTATAAAGGTTGTCCATAAATGTCAAATTCTGTTAGAACCAGTCTTGCTTTCATTGCTATGTGAAAGGTAGCAATTCGGGGCTCTCCCTCCTTTTCTGTGAAGCGTAAGTGTGAGGATGGTAGGGGAGAAATGGCATTAAGTGGGGCGTGAAAAATGTAGAAAACTGATGAAAATAGAAATGTTCCTGAGAGAAAACCTTGACTGGTAAGGCAGGGAGTAACAAAAGTGAGATTGTTAAAAATTGAGAAGTAATTCTAACAGTGATGTTGGTTATAATGATAACACAGAATCATAGTGAAAGAGTAAAGGCAGAAGACTACAGTAAATATTTTGGAGGCTTTTAGGTATAAGTAAGATTACATCAAAAAGTCATGTAGATGACTTTTTTGTATTTAAAATCTAGAAGTTGAAGATACTAAAGATTCCATGATAGATATTTCTTAGCAAAGACTATAAGCAGGTCATTGTAATCTGCATCCAGGAACTTTAAAAGAACTGGCTGAGGATGCTTCTTTTCTGAGATGTCCCTCCCAGTAACTCAGTATACAATGGAAATTCTAGAAGACTTCAAAGTCTTATTTGAAAAGGTCAACAGGATGACCTAAATAGCTTCACATCAGTCCTGAAGAAAAATAATGGAGGAACAAAAGAGTGAATTAATAAATGTGGAAATATATTACCGGAATTAATGCTGAAGTGGTTTAATTGATAAAACACTATTATTAAAAAAAATCTTAACGTAATTTGTTTTAGAACAAAGTTCTTTGATGTACATATCCAATGTGTATAGTGCAGTTATGCCTTGATATAGTCTTTCTTAGATAACAAATTCCCACCCCAAACCTTGTAGCAATGAAACATTAGATTGTTTTTAAAGCCTGTTGGAGGGAAGGGAATAACAGCTAAAGTTTCTTTATGGTTCGTATTGTAAAGTAGTTATTTTTGTTAACTTACAGAGGATAGAAAGATTGACTCTTACAGAGTCATTGGGATCGTTTGCTTAGTGGGACCCATTCAAACAGTCTAAAATATAAAGTTGGATATTTATAGACCATCTGGCATAGAACATACCTGCTTGACAGGAAACCCTACCCTGGAATTAAGTAAGGATCATACAGACAAAAGAATTAGCTAAAGCCCAAAATAGAAAGTTAATGTAGAGGAACTGAAATTCCGTTGAATACAGAGAAAGAGTAAGGAAGCTGTACTCTTTATAAAATTATACTATTGATTACAGATGATACTAAATGCTTCATTGTAACTAAATGGCTCAGTATTGATGATGTGAATTATGTGTCAATACAGGTCACAGTCCTGTCGTCCATATGGGGTTTTTTTACAATGTTGAAAAAATTAGGAAGGGTCCTGGCCAAAGGCACAAAAGTCACCATGGCTGAAGTATAAAATTGTAAAACAATTTAAAAGTTAAACTGATAGTTTAGGTTGGAAAGGACCTCTGGAGGTCATCTGGTCTTACAGCCTCTTCAAAGGAGGTTAGCTTCAAAATTAGACTAGGTTGCTCCAGGGTTTGTCAAGGGTGAATCATAGAATTTTCTGAGTTGGAAGGAACCCACAGAGATCACTGATAATCAGCAGTCCTGGCTTTGCACAGGACAACCCCAAGAATCACACCATGTGCCTGAGTGTATTGTGCAAACGCTTCTTGAACTCTGGCGGGCTTGGTGCCGTGACTGCTTCTCTGAGGAAGCTGTTTCAGTGTTTGACCACCCTTGTAGTGAAGACTCTTTCATGTATCTATGTGGAATTTCTCTTGCTGCAAGCTGTACCTGTTTCTTCTTGTCAGTGCATCTCTGGAAACAGTCTGGCTTTGTCTGCTCTTTGAACAACCAGTTAGATTGTTGGAGAGTGCAGATAGTTCTTCTCAGCTACACAAATTCAGCTCACTAGTCTCACTTCATCTGTCATGTTCTCCGGCCCTCAGCTGTGTTGGTGACCTTGCACAGATCCTGTTTATCAGTATCTCTTCAACACAGTCCCAAAGGTGGGTGTACCATACTTCAGATGCAGCTTCGTAAGTGCCATGCAAAGTGGAACAATGATTTCCTTTGATGTGCAGGCTGCGGTTTTACTTATGCAGCTCAGTCTTGAGACTTAAAAAAACTTAGATGAAGCTGTAATTCTTTTGAATATATTCTTTTAGAAAGCAAAAATTACTTCTAATATGCTTTAAAAAAACCCAACAAAACAAACCCCAAAGCAATGGAAAGCTGGAGGCAGCCCAACTAATCTTTTCAAATGGTGGTGGGTTTGTTTTGTTTTGTTTTTTTAATTTTGCTATAAGTGAAGGAAGCATTGAGCTTCTTTTTGTTTTGTCAGCAGAAAGGCATCTAACTTTGATTTGAAGACAGGCTTAAAAGAATGGCCAGCCTGTGGTATTTAGATGGCACATGGATTTGGAACAGCTGTTGTCTGACTTGCCCACTATGGCAACTTCACAGCTGGGTTACATGAGACAATGCTGGCAGGAAGTCTTCCATGTAGTCTAAATCTGGTTATTTTGTGTCTAGATATATATGTCTGGTTATATTGTATCTAGGAGGGACTGGTACAACCTTTATCACTAGTTTGACTTGGTGGTGAGACTCCACAAAAGAATTATTTCTGGACCATCTCAGCTTGTGGCTCTTAGCCAGATAAGGCAGTTAGATGATGAGGTCAAAGTTAGCCAGGTTTGCGTTAGCCAAGTGCCTTTCTGGTTTCAGCAAATGAATGGCTAAGGACATTTAATGGCCTGATGAGCCTAGAAATTATTCCTTTTGCTCTCATGCATTATAGTGTCTTCCTTAATTCCAGCAGTTGGTATTTCTCACCAGGCATATTGCAGTGATACTGGATACTTCTGTTGTTTTGCTCTGTCCCCTCCCTTCTGAAAAGACACTGGGCAAGGCTTATTTTCCATGCACCAAAACTTGTAACTCTTGAATGAAAACCTTTATGGTCAAGAGAAGTAAAATCCTCAGTAATACTCAAATCACCCGAGTGGCACACAGTCAGTAACCTTATCTTGGTTTTATTTACAATTGTATTTCTCTTTTGTTGTGGTTTTTTTTTTTTTAATTTGTGAAGTATTCCTTTTGTACTTAAATCTGCTTTGTTGGTTTGTCATGTTGGGTTTTTGGGGTGTTTTGGGGTGTTTGGGTTTTTTTGTAACCAAAGAGAAAAATATTTTAAACTGTGAGGAGTGCAGCTTTTATACTGCCTTATCTTACAATGATATGAAGGCCTGTGCTCTGCATGTGTGTTGGGGTGGAAGGGGAAGAGGTCCCTTGTGTTCTCCATCAGCAGTGTCACAGGGGGAATATAATAGAATTCCAAATAGATCTGAACTGGAGTGTTTGTTAGGTAAGATCAGCTAATCTGTGCTGTAAACAATTAATATATTACTTTTACTGAAAATAAAGTTTTCTGTCTTTGATTAAGGTAGAGCATCAGTAAATTCCAATGCATGCAGTTGGTTTCATTGTGGGTCCAGGATCACACTTGGATCTGCTGTCAGAAGATGTGATGGGAAGAGAATTGTGAACATGCCAAGTAGCCCAGGATTTTGAGCTGACAGTCCTAATGGCAGCTATTGCTTGTTTGACAGCAGTGAGGGGAATGAAACTGACGTCTCATGAGCTAGTTCTCAAAGTAAGAAAGCTGTAGAAATGGACCTGTTTTTTTTGGTGAGGAAAACCTGAGTAGCATGCATGCCAATGTAAGAGCTGCATGTGTGTTTCAGGAAGCATTGCTGATGGTATAAGACAAATTTTAGAAACCATTTACATTCTCCAGGCTAGGAAATAGGCCAAGTCAATAATGGGAGGCATTGCAAAACCAAATCCAAAATTGTTCATTTGGCACAGAAAATCCAGCTACGACAGGAACTATGAAAATTAAAATGTTCAAACCTAACTTCAGTGCACTCGAAGTAAAGGATGCAGGCTATCAGCTGGCTTGGGCATGCTACCTTGGTGTGGGTGGTGAGGCTTTGCTTCAGTCTGTTAAAGAACAGTTACTGTTTGTAACAAAGAACTAGCCTTCATTTAAGAAGATTATCAGAACAGCAATCTACAGAATAATGAAAATGCTTCGGTGAATGCAAACCTGATAAGCAACTGTCTGATATTTGAGCTGGGGAAAGCTAATATCATATATCCCTTAATAGCCACAGTGCTGTTTGCATGTATCCAAAATCTGACCAGTTTTTAATCCTGAAGAACAGTTATTACTTTATTTTTTAAAATCTCAGGTCTGTTAGTGAAAGCAGCATGTATTGACTTAGTTGTACCTGTTTGCTGCTGAGTTTCCCTAGAGGAAGTTGAAAGCACTTTGGTGATCAGTTCTCTATTTACAGTAAAATGGAAAAGAAACTTGACTTCCCAAGCAGCTGTGGTAATGAACTATTCTCTTCAAATGCAGACTATGTAGTAGTTTCAGAATTGTTGATAGGATCATTTTTCCACTCACTGAAGGATTGCTGTGGTAGTGCTGGAGCTTCTGCATCATTGGGAAGGCAATTACACTGCTGGCAGCAGCCTTCCCTTTGACAACTGTACACTTCAAAAACAAGATGGAAATTCTCTGGATTAATGTTTTTAAAAAAATACATCTTAGTACCTGTGCTCAAGCTAATACCTTCAGTTGGTTCTGAATAATAAAGTCAGCTTACAGTTGTTTGAGAAGAAACCATTTGGGTGTCCAACGCTGCTGTCATGATCATCAAGGAAGCTGCTCCAGACAAAGTGTCTGAACAGGTACTTAATTCAGTAAGCACTGTGAAGCTGAGTCAATACTCTGAACCTGAACCCACAATACCAGTACATTAAGATGTGCAACCTAGTGTTTTGAGACTTTACAGAAGCACAGAACCACCAAGGTCATTACTTCTTTAGCTAAGTGGGGCTAGGTCTACCCAAAACCACAATGACCAGAAGTAATTCCATAAAGTATTTCTAATGTGAAAGGCCAAATGCATAAAATGGCAGCATCTTCTTTGCAGAGCTCTTTTGCATTTTGCTGTGCCATATGACTTTTATGCAAACATGTTGTGGTTTGGATATGTCAAGAGATTTCACTAAACTTTTGAATCTGAGAACCAGTTGTAGGATTGAAGAGGTTTCTGTGGAGTCCAAACTAACCAGGTAAGCTTTAGAGCTTGTGCAGAGAATTGCTTCTTGATTTGGAATACAGTTACAGTTCTGAGGAATAGAGATAGTTGTGATAAAGCATTTTCAAGTTGAAGGTAACTTAAAACTGGATTTCAGTCTTTCTGTTTGAGATTCACAAGTAGATTGTCATGTCATGTATTTTACAAAAAATGGAAAGCAGCCGTTTGTTTTCTGCTGCCTCAAGCAGGTATTTTATTTCATTGATCACTGTCATTGGGCATCAGATCTCTTATTCGTGGGATCATTCACCAGGTTAAAAATGTACATAATTGGAAATACATGGTTGGATTCCAAATGAGCAGTTCTGCTCTTGGCATATGGAGACTTTGAAATCTCCAGGACTTTGGCCTTTACTGTACCCGGATCTGCTGTAAGTCTTCACGCATCCTGAGAATGTGTCTGATTCTACTGAGAGCTGAATTCAGTATGTGTGCTGTCTGCTTCAACTGGCCTTCGCTGTCTGAATAACCTGAAAGATTATTAACTTAGTGTTATAACAACATCTTCACAAGGAATTAAAGCCTTTTCTGTGGAACCTTTGAAGAAAGCTTGAACAGAGAAACTGAAAAATCCCCACACCTCCAAAAGCAGAGAGCAGTTTCCAGAACAAGATGAACATGCAACAATCTAAGCATTTGGACTTAATGTTTGGTGAGGCTGCCTCTACACCTAGCCTGGTTATTGGTTATTTTTCTGGGAATTGAGACTTTAGGAAGAGAAGGAAGCCTGATGAACAAGTTAGTTCCTTTTCCAGAATACCCTTTGGTGCTTAATGTTCCGTTACTTTTTAGGTTTTGGTTCTTGGCATGAGATACTATTACTTCCTTACGTGCTTTGAAGCAGTACTCTGACTATTCTTCTACCCATACAAGGAGAAAAGTGGATCCTGTCCATACAGTCTCTTGATACCCATCTTAAGACACGTTTCGTATGTTTTTTTAAGAGTTACATTCAAGGGCATCATTTACGGTGGTCAGGCTACGGACATACCACTCCCAGCAAAATGATGTAGAGAGGATTGAGATACTTCAAATACAAAAACCTACCTTTGTCTCCCACATGAGAAGGAATCTACTTTAGTCTGTCTTGTCTGATTTCATAATTGTCAGTGGCACCTTTCTCATCCAGAATCAAAGAGGAAACTATGTGTTGCCAAGACCTGCATCTATTTCAAACCTTCCTGCAGATCTCCTTATCTGAAGGTAATTCTGATACGTATATGGAGTTCTTCCCTGTTACCGTCCGGGTGCACTGGACAATGCCAGAGGCAAGGTCTGCTCCTACTGCCCCGAGACAATGCAGGAGAGCAGTTATTTTTATGGCAAACAGGTGGTTTCTGTTCATTGCTTTATCACAGGAGTTGTATATGCACATGCTTCTTTGTCAAAGGTAGATCAGCTTACTGGTCCTGCTACCATGTTTTCTCAGTTTACATATTGGGAAGGTTTGGGGAAATAGAATGGACAGAACAACATTCCAGAATGAAATTTTTGGCATGTTGCTGTGATAGATCTCATACCCTCTCTTTCTCTATTTTTCTGAAGTTACTTGATAAGGCAAAGCAAGTTCAGTTACTTCTCCCCGCCTCCAACAGTGTGGGTAACTGCTGTGTTGTTTATCCACCTATGGAAGATTGTTTCTTCCTCTACATGATATTGAATTGCTTTTGTTTATTCAACCAATCTATTTCCTTTACTCTAGTTGGCATAGAGAAATGTAAACATAGTCTTTGTCATTATAGTTTAGTAGCTTGAGTCCAGATCTTTAGATTAAGGCTCTGTGTGTGTGTGTGTCTGTTAGTTTGAGGAGAGGGGGAGGGAGAGCTATGTCAGGCCTTTAGTTAATACTGAGTTTTCACTGAATTAAATTTCTAAGGAATTACTCTAAGTTTTCTTCTTGGTCACAGTATGTAACCTTATTTGGAAGATTTCACTTAATGTTTTTAAGCATTAATTTCAACTTCTGAGGCATCTGTGACATGTATTTAATATGAAAAGACTTATAATTTTTATCTGTGCTTAATCAAAACTTCCATAAAATTTTCTGAATTGTTGGTTTTCATTACCAGAAAAGCCCACAAACATTGCATCTGTCCAAGAACTGTTTAGGTGAATATTGGATTGTGCCTAAGCTTGAAGAGGTGAATTAGTTAAGGATGGTCAGAACTTCTCTGTTCAGTGAGAGCTTAATCCACTCCTGGGAGTATGTCATTATATTTTTTTTTTCAGGGCAGCCCTTTGGAATTAGGTTAAATATCAAATGTCTAAGAAAATACTGTAGTGTGTAGAACAAAAGATTCTTTTGAGAACCTGCTCACATTATGTTCCAAAAGTGGTCCGCTGATGCAGTGAGATGATTGTTGACTTCTTTAAAACATAAATTTGCAACTATTTAGAGTAGCTTTATCAGTTGGAATTCCTGACACGCAGATTTTCACCATCTCCGGCTTTATTTTTGAACTTCCCAGCAGTCTTAACAAAGACTTGGCACTGGTGAGGTCACACCTTGAGTACTGTGTTCAGTTTTGAGCCCCTCACTTTAAAAAGGCTGTTAAGGCACTGAAGCAAGTCCAGCAAAGGGCAATGAGGTTCATAAAAGATCTAGAACACGTGGTATGAAGAATGGCTGAGGGAGTTGGATTTGTTTAGCCTTGAGAAGAGGCTCAGGGGTGACCTCATAGCTCTCTACAACTACCTGACAGGGGCTGTGGAGAGGTGGGGGATGGTCTCTCCTGCCATGCCCGCAGGGACAGGACTAGAGGGAACAGCCATAAACTGAGACAGGGGAGATTCAGATTAGATGTTAGGAAAAGGGTGTTCCCTGTTAGGGTGGTCAGGCACTGGAATAGGTTGCCCAGGGAGGTGGTGGAGTCACCATCCCTGGGACTGTTTACAAGGCGTCTGGATCTGACACTGGAGGGTATTGTTTAGGACTTAGGGGTTACAGCAGAGTGGCAGGTTAGTGGTTGGACTCAGTGATCTTAGAGGTCTCCTCCAACCTTGATGATTCCATGTTTCTAAGATTGAGGTCACTGATAGAGCTGGGATGGCATAGGTTGGGACAGCTGGTGTGTTCACTATTCAGTGGTGCAGATTTTTACTTGTTTGATGGCTGTCTGAATTTTTTGGGTTTACAGTGGCACTTGACACTCCATAACACATCTTTTGCTAGTTTTGGCGTATCATTAAATACCTCAGACATCTTTTTGGCAGTAAAATTGCTCTGATGAAACAAATGTGCATTTTTGTTTAGTTTTGGGGTTTGTTTGTTTGCTTTTAACTCATTTGCTGCTGAGCATGAGGAAGAGGGATTCACCCAGCTTTGTGTACAGGGAGAAGGAAATTGAGTTCAGAGGTAGAGCATAACAGTGTTAAGCAAGCATTCCTTTAGTGACTGCACCGCCTGTGTGGGGATCGCTCATCCTAACAATACACAGGACAGTTTTTATTTTCACAAATCATCCATATTTATTAGATTTCCAGTAACTCATACATATATGCAAATTATTTTGCAAAAGTCATTATAATATCTCCACCCTTCTCACAATTGCACAGTCAGTTGAGGCGGTGGCCGTTTAGGCTCTTCTGCAACCCCCGATGGTTGTTCCATAGTCTTCACCACTTGTCCTCTGCATGAACCCTCCTGCTTGGACCATGTGTACGCTTTATTGGGCTGGTTCTGGCCTTACTTCCTTGGGCGAGTTTGTCTTACCAGTCTCTTTTGGCCTTGTGCTTATCTTCTTACTTTCACAGAGACAATGAGGGTCTCAGTAAGTCTTACTTGTACAGACATGGTAAATTCCTGTGGGCATAGCTCATGCAAGCGTAGCAAACAGGCCGTAAGTGGAAAAGTACAGCTACTTCTGTGGTTGTAAGTATGACTGACATCAGCTACAACTATGGCTAATGTTACTTAGTCTCTACTTCAGCACCGTATTCATTTCCTTCAGCCAAAGTTAATTTATTAGTTTCCATCCTTTCAGTATATACATCTACATAATGGCAAATGGTTTTAGACACTGTAGCTTAAGGAACTTAACTAAGCGAGAGATATACATGACACGCACGCACACCGTCTCTGGTGGTAAAATACATAAGCCACCAACAGTTGTGACCTGAGTAGGTTGAAAGCGAGCTGAAAATAATCTAAGCTATGATTTCAGCATTTTGCATCAACATTGCTTAAGCAGCCCTTACTTCCTGGTTCCTGGCCTTTGCTATCCTGTTCATTGCGTTGGCACAGCAAGGAGCTGGATCAGAGAACTGATCTGAACGGCTGCTGGGGGTGTAGCTGGTTCAGTGGTTCGCTCTGCTGTGTTTTACAAACTGTTCTGCCAACACAGTAGAATTATCATAGGGTGGAAATGAGGAGTTGAGGACTATGGGTATAGGATTTATCTCTGCAAAAATACATACTGATCCTTTACTTTCGTGCCAACAATCCTGTAAATCTGTGTGGTAATCGTAGAACAGAATTTTTGAAGGTTTCGAGGAGAGGGATCTTACCTTACAAGGAAAGAGAAAAATTCTTTGTTTGCAGGACGTTAAATAATTTTTGTGTTTAAATTTTGCATTTGGTTTGGAGGGGCTTGGAATCTAATCTCTCTTTTTGAATTTGGAAAATATTATGTTAGCTTTGACAAAGTTATGTCTGTGTAGAATAATCATGAGAAAGGTGTGTGTGGAAGTTGTGGTGTAATGTAAGCTGATCTGTTTCTCACACTGTCATTTAGTCTGACTGAATAAACACCCTTCTATTTGGAAGTCTTAGGTTGTCTTCCTTTACATTTCCTTAGGTTACTCAAATACAGCGCTGACGAGCAAACTAGATTCTGCTTTTTCTTAAATTCAAGTATGTAGGTGATACTTTATTTTTCCTACCTGAAGCAGTTTCAGGTTCTCTAAAGGATTCAGACTGGAGCAGGGTATTTTTTTTCAACCTTTTTAAGGAAGATCTTCCAAGAAGTGCTGCCAGACCCTATGTTGTACACCTGCTTTTGCTTAAAAGATAAATGACTCTTCCTTGCCTGGCTAAGAGTGGAAACACAGAAGAACTGATTGAAACAGTTACTCAGCTGTTCTGAAGCTACTATGGCTGTAAGGTGAAGGCTAACAGGATTCTGAGACAGAGAAAGAGGCAATAAAGTCATTGCTCACTCTTCTATCAACCTTCATCTTTGCAGTTTCAAAGTAACCACAGCTGTGTCACATCAGCCCAGCTGCATCTCAGTTGAGACGGAGCTCTGATGGCTAGTTCTGAATCTCATGGGTTAGAATGTGGTACCCTGGTCATAGGCTGGACACGTTCTGACTGTGGTCAAAGGACACCCACTGAACGGAGCAGAGGAGTCTAGGAGGCCCCAGCAAAGTATATATTTCAAACATGTGTAAGCCTTCAAGTTAAAAAGACTACTTGAAAGAATAAACACAGTTCTGCCATCAGAGGATTCCTATCTTAAATTCTGCTCTACATGATAAAAAGAATTGGCAAGGACTAAATCTGGATCTTGCTGTGAAGCAAAAAATATGCAGCCCCAGCAAAAAAGGTGTAAGAAGGACTGACCCTTTCTTTGACTACTCTGCAGTGGGGGGTGCAAAAATCCACCAAAGTCTGATTGACCAACTCTATGAGAAAAACAGCAAAGGAAGCAGTTTCCTGTCACTGTCATGTGAGGATTTTGCTAGAAAGTGCTAAGCAGAATCTATTTCTTTATATAAGCATTTTAAAGACAATATCCTAGTAATGTCCATTGGAGAGTGTAACTACCTCTAGTTCTGATGTAGTTCCAGAGAGAAAGATATTTTGCAGGAGAAGTTGTGTCATAGTATCAAACTATTCAATCTTAAAAAAACCAATAAAACAGCTTTGATAAGGAAATCTCTACAAAGAAGAAAAGCACACTACTTACCCAATCTGAGGTAGAATCCATAGTCAGTATCATTCTTTTTGGAAAAATAATCCTTTAAGTTTGGGATGAAGGCTTCTTCCAGGTAAAACTAAGACTTTTAGGTATTATAATTATCCTGTTCATTCAAAATAAGGTTCTTTTCTTCTCTGTGAGGTAGGTATATTGATACAGAGAGGTGGCCTATTGCCAAATTACCTTATAAACAGAATGAAAAAACAATGGTGGGGGTTTTTCCCCTCAGGGTTTACCTGTGATTTACATTATTGTAGCCACATTTACTGTTGTAACAATTTCATTTGTTAGACCAATGCTAACATAGATTTGTAATCATGCATCTGCTAAACGGTGAGGGAAAATTTAACCATTAATTTAGGCCCCAAAACAGAAGAGAATTGTTGGATTTTGTATTTATAGTAAACTCAGTTTCACTCCAGTTCGTTGCCATTAGGACCTACAAGGTACTGCCATTTGAGGAGAAGTACTATGAGCATTTTAGGAGGTTGACAGTTTTGCTGATTGACATCTTGATGTCATCCATTTGGCAGCTTCTTTTTGAGGCCTTTTTTGGAATCAAAATGTTGAAGCTATAAAGAGAGTGTTCTCTTAATAGTTTTTTCATGGATGGGTGTGAGGGGTATCTTAACACTGTCCTGCCATATTCAGTCTTGCCTTATTTCAGGGAAGGAGATAGAACTTGTAAGGGAGCATTTGTCCTGCCCAAACAAATAGGGTTTTTTTTCATGTCTCTTCAAGATTTGGTAATTTCTTGTGCAGTTTTCACTGGAACTGTAAAAGATTTTGAAGATGCTACTAAAGCTTCTAGAGAAAATGGATTAAAAGGCTTCTCAGAAGGTTATCCAGTTCAATAGCTTCTGCTATTGAAAGAGGGACATATATTGATATATTCACTGATTCAGAGAGACATGTAGCCTTTGATTTTTGGGTTAAGGTGAAACTGCAGTCCATCCTTGCCAGCAAGCAAGCATTGTGGCTTGCTGGTTCACCAGGCAAAAGTCAGCCTATGGTGAAGCATTATTTTTGATGTTAAAGGTTTCTGGATAGAACCTTTCTGGAGATTGACTTATTACAGCTAACCTTAAATCACCAAAATTTAAGACACTTTCTTTTGA
>NW_008664076.1:317-10168 GCF_000695815.1 Acanthisitta chloris | reverse complement strand
TTCCTGGGTATAATTCATACTGTCTTCTTCTGGCATGTAACTCTGGATGGCATTTGGGAAACTTTCTAGACAAGAAAAATGAAGTTTCTTGTCTGTGGTCACTCTGGATGACTCTGTGCAGATGCATTTTTCTCCATAGAATTTTTGATGGAATTTGGAAAGGCGAGCAGTCTGAAATAACTGTATAAATTCTTTATGTACTTCTGTGTTTGTGATGGTGTTACCGGCTTGTTGCTTCATCAGCTGCTTTTCTCCCTCCCAGAATGGTAAAATTAAGGATGTTTTCTGTAGAGCCACTTGGAGCTCTCCTTCACAGAGCAGTTTGGAGAAGTCTTTTACAGACCACATACTAACCACTCATGAAAGTTCTAGCAGTATCACTACAGCCTGGCCATTGTTTTTCATGGACTGTTCTGGCAGAATTACTGCTGAAGAATATATTAGTTAAGCTAAACTTGCAGCTCCTTTTTTTGGTATTGTATACTACTGTGAACCTAGTTCAGTGTTTTATGCAGACTGTCAGTGCTTCATGAATTTGTAATATTGTCTTATTATTTTTGAAAATTTGCAGTAGCAAGCAAAGCAGTGACCACAGTACTGGAAGAAATGTGTTTTGCTTTTATTTACTTCCATCCTTTCCAGTTAGGATTGCAGCACTGACATTGGAGTGACTCTAGACCCACTCTTCTGAGCAGGTGGCACATGTTCTATATATCATATATATAGACACATTTCACTAGTTCACTAGGCTAGTATGTATGATCTCACCAGTCAGCTCAACAAAGTGTTGGTAGCCAACTTCTTCTGTCCACGTACATATTCACTGCCAGCAACCATGCACAGCTCATGGTGTCGAGTGACTGCAGACTGGGACTCAGTTGTCTTCCAGAAGAATTCCTCAGGAAAACACATTAAAACTTGTCATCCTTGATGTGAAGTCTAAAGCCAGGAAAGCCTCCTACAATGTTTCTTGTGCATCCTGCATAATTTCAAGCCTCTTTGAGGTCATTAGTAGACAGACATAAGAAATATTTCTGGAAGTGTAAGTTGATCTCAATTGAGGCCTGTAGCTCTTAGTCTAAAAGACAGAGGTCCTTATTTGACAGGTGGAATATCTCTACAGTCTTCCTTTCTATTTTGCATTTGTATCCTCTAAGAAACCTGAGAGACTGTGCTGTAGCCAAGAGGACATTTTACATATAACTTTTTTCTACTTTCTTCTTCAAGGACATTATTTAAGAAACTGAGGAAATGCAAAGATGGATTCTTTCATGGTCCTGGAGAAGAGATGCCTTCAGACTACAGACTTTAATTTCAGTTTCTTATATTTAGAAGTCCACATTCCTTTGTAGTATTAACAATAAGCTGTAATTCACAAAAAATACTTGATTACTAGGGTTTTGCCACAGCTATGGCTGTTGGCATTTGGTCATCCCACAACACAGATGATAAATGCAAGCTACTTAGCAGCTAAAGTGATAAACACTTGCTAATTGATTGCTTTTTATTAAGATTCATATTGCAAGCTGAAAAGTGCAATAGCTCCATTACTTTTAGATAATATTTTTTTTACTCTGTGTTATTGAGACATCTATGTAACATTAGTCAAGTGTGTCATCTCCTATTTCAAATGGTTGACTAACCGCTTGCTTTTTTTCCCTGGGCAGTTTAAGGCTATGATTTGAAGAGCTGTTACCTGAAGTGCATGTGTGATTCCGTTTATTTAGTGTTTAATACAAACATAGTTATTCACAGTTCTCATCACAAGAGCCTACACGTAATTATTAGGATGTTATCCTCTCCTCTTTCTTCCTCAATCCTTACTCAACCCAAAGGGAAATGTCACAGTATATAGCTCACGTAAGAGAACCCTTACAAGATGACAGTCAGGAGTACTTCTTATTGCTTAAATGCTACTTGATAAGGACTCTGTGTGAGAACACTGACTAAGCTATTTGATATGGTACTGCATGCCCATGGTGGTGCTTATCCTGCTAAGAGTTCTGGAGAACTCATTGCCTCTTTTGCATACTATTACTATATGCGAAGTGTGCAGTGTCAGCAAATGGGGAATAGGATGCTGTCCTGTAAGGTACTGATTGAGAGGAAGCCCCTCTGGATTAGACGACAGTCTCTCAAGGAGCAGTTACTTCATAGCACTATTAGCCAAAGAAATATGTTGAGTGCATGGATTTTTGCAATCTGTTTTCTGTTCCGGCCACTGTGGAATCTGCTGCTGGATGTTTGTGGGTTGGTAGAGTCACTGAAGGTCATTTGTACTGATTTTTTTTTTTAAGATAGAAGGAGGACATGTATGGACTCGTGTGTGACATTCTTTGACTGTGAGACAGTTCAGTCTTATTTATGAGAGTAGCATTCTACTCCATAGCAGAATAAATCTAGATATTATGGTAACCGCTCTGTGGTTTGAATTTTTTAATATTCTTGTTCTTATGAAACACTCTGCTGCCTGCTCTTAATTTCAGTGGGGACACTAGAAATCAGAAAAGGCAAGGAATTGATGAAACTGACTGGGGTTTCTGTAGCACTATGATGACTGTTTGCAAATGCTGACTGACTACATGCAAATATTCTAAGATATTTGATCAACACATAGATACTTAGAAAAGCATAGGAGAAAAGCTTTTCCCCTCTCACCCCCCCCACCCCCCCATTTTGCTACATCATGATTTTTGTCTCAATGTGCAGATTTGGGAGGGAAAAAAGACTTTATGGGGAAAGAATCACCAAAGCAGAGTTGTAGAGGCAGATTCCTGTATATACAGAAAAAACACTCCCAGAAAAATCTACTTGATTGCATTTCATAACGGGGTTGTGAAAAGCTCACGTTTTCCTTTGGTATCTGATGTTACGTAATCAGTGCGTTATAAATTTTTGGAAAAAGGAGGGGAATGAGATGAGGTTATTAAAAGACTGTAAGGTTCCAATGAATGTTACAAAATGGCAAATCTCAACATTGACATGAAACTAAGATGTTGCTTAGCAACTGCGATAGTCTCTGGTTGCCACAGATGAATACAGTACTTACAGCAGCACTTGTGCTGTAAAGTGAGCCTGTCTAAAGGAGGATATCTAAAGAAGCTTGTTTTTCTCATGAAATTTTATGATTTATTCTTAATTTTTGTGAACCTTCAAACTACCTGGGAAACAGGAATGGGAAACAAAAATCTGGCAATAAAATTTGTTTCGCAAATTAAGATTTTTCTAGTGATAAAACAGACATTTTGCTCATATATTTTGCATTGTAGTAGCAATAAGCTCTAGTTTTCCTGTTGCATGACTTGTCTTCACAACTTGATGCAGGATTATACTAGATTAGTTGTGTATAGGCTGTAGTAGCAGAATTGGGGGAAAAAAAGTATTTCATTATATCTGAATAATATGAGTTCTTTTCAATATTTTTTTCATGATGCATCATATTTTAAAGTCTAACATCTTAGTTAAGAAAGTTATTAACTGTTTTGAACAGCTTTCCAGGATCTGAAGGGCGCCTACAGGGAAGTTGGAGGGGGATTCTTTGTTAGGAACTGTAGTGAAAGGGCAAGGAGTAACGCCTGTAAATTGAAAGAGGGAAATTTAGATTAGATATTAGGAAGAAATATTTTACTGTGAGGGTGGTGAGGCACTGGCACGGGTTGCCCAGAGAGGTTCTGGATGCTCTAACCCTGGCAGTGTTCAAAGTCAATTTGGATAAAGCCTTGAGGAACCTGGTGTAGTGAGAGGTGTCCCTGCCCATGGTAGGGGGTTGGGACTGTATGGTCTTTGAGGGCCATTCCAACCCCTTAACATTCTATGATTCTATGCTTCTGTCACTCTTCTGAAATGAAATTTCGCAGGTGGAAGATGGGGCATGAAAATTGAAACCTATGTGTGAAAACACAGTCTAATTTGTGGAAATTTAAAGAGGTATGAGGATCTGAATCAAAAAATGCATGGTTGTGTTGCACTTCAGGATTTTTGATGACTTACTGGTAGAAGATTGTTTATCTTGAAAGGTACCACCTCAACTCTGCAATTACTGCAGTGTAACAGTCCTTCAGAAGACTGAGGGACTAGTCATCTGACTACCTTTAAAAGTCCTATTTTAGAGGGGTTTTTAATATCTTGACAGCTAATGCTCATCTTTAGGTTTATTAAGTCAGCCTTATGTCTAAGTTCACAGAGTAGCCGAGGTTGGAAAGGAAGATCATCTGGTCCAGCCTTCCTTGGAAAAGAGCCCAGAAGTGATTATCTAGCACCCTGTCCAATTGCCTCTTGAAAACCTCCAGTGATGGGGACTTTGCCACATCCATGGAGAGGTTGTTCCAGTGATTCATGGTTTCTCTGTACAAAAAAAAAGGTGTTGCTTATATTGAGACAGAAGTTCTTCCTTTTCATGACACTTTACCTACCAACTGATTTCTGCCAAACTTTACACACCTCAAAGCCCTCCCATGCCCCCAACCCACTAAAATAATTCTGGTAATACTTTGTTCAGCTTAGGCTTCCATTATATGCAGCTACAAGATGTTTATATATCAGGAAATGGCACAGGACTTTTGCCAAATGCAGCCTTTGCTGAGTGTCCTTATTATTAATGTTCATTCAAGAACATTGATAGGAAGAGTAAATTTTCTATCCTTTTAAAGAGACAAGTATGAAAGGATTTTCCCGTCAACTGAGTCATTACTTTCAGGACATTGCTCTGGTCCTCCTCTGCCTCTGGACAAATATCTGTGTTTCTCAGAGTATATGAGTTGACAAGAGTATATTAGCATTAGGTGTAAGTCACCACCTCAGAAATCAACAGGGCATATTGTGCTTTGCTTTTGTTTAAGGTGTTGCTGATGTAGATAAATACAACTGTGCCACTTAAAACTAGTGTGACATCATTTCAAAATTTATTCCTACTTGCATTGAATTTAAGAGAGTGGCAAGAAAATAGTAATGAGAAAAGAGTGTCTCTTACATGATAACAAATCTAACATGTTGCATTTGGTCTCAAAACAACTCAGGTAAATGGAATACACTGAGATCTTCAGTCTAAATGTCAGTGTCAAAGGGTACATCAGAGGTTCTAGAAAGGAAGGCTGTAGCAAGAATCAATACCATTTTAGGCTACTTTTTTTTGTCAAAACCCTCTTCAAAACTAGATCTATTTTTCTTATCATTTATTTCCATGATTAGAGCTATATAAAAATAACCTCAGGTTTGTCTACTTTCTGCTTCCTGTTCCTTGGGCAGCTTAGCAAAGAACTAAGTCTGGCAGTCTGTCTGTAAAGCTTGTTCTAAGCATGCTTAAATTGAAGAATCATCTATGCTGTTGTTGCTTATGTGTTCGATTATGAAACATGAAAGTGCAATTTGGGTGATACTTTGGGTAATTTTTCTTAGAAGTCTTTGCAAGTTTGAGATGTGTCAAATCTTTGCCTAGCAGCAAATACAGAAAAATAATTGTCAGCCCATTGACCTAAGACAGTTTAATCTGCCACTGTACACTTCTACGAGGGTAAATAAATCTTATTCTATTGCATGCTTGGTATAATAAGAAATTGATTGCCATAGAATTTTATTGGAGAGTGATTGCTTATAGTTATAAAAACATGAATTCCCTGCGTTATCTAGGGTTCTTAGCATATTAATATAATGGGTTACCAGCACTGAAAACACGCTTTCTGATTTTTCTTTTGTATCTAGTAATGAATAGAATATTAGGTTGATACTAGGTTGGTGTTTTTTTCAGTTCCTATCATTCCACAACATTAGTTTCTCTTGGAAAACATTTAGCCTATGATATAATGAATAAATGTCTTGTGGTAGGGGGCACAGTTGCTAGTGCCTAATTGCTAGTAGTTACTGCTATTTATTAGTAGTTGCTACTGCTGTTGCTAGAATTGTGTCCTGGGTTGCAGTGTGGGGGGTATCCATGGTATGTATTCTATTATCATCTCCACAAGCTGTTAAAGCAGGTGGGGCAGTGATCGTTATCACCTTGTCCCTCCCTCAGGGCAATCACGATGGCTCCCTCAGGGGGCTGTCTCTGATTAACGGGCTGTCAAGGACCCATGCATGGCACATCCTCCTAGTGAGCCTTATCCCTTGTCCCATGGTGAGGTGACTCACCCCAGGGGTGGGGAGCCAAACATGCTCACAGGGATATAAGCTGGGGTTTGGACCAGCACAGGGAGCCCTTTGCCTGGTGGATTCCCAGAGGACAAGAGCTGCTGCTGGACCTTCAGGAGAGAACCGGATCTGCGGGATCACTGCTCCAACAAACCCATCTGGGCTGCAGGAGGACTGCAGCCACCATTTAATGGGACTACTACTACACCCTGACTGACAGGGTGTCAGGTTACTTTCTGACTCTGTCAGGTTATTTTTTTTGTACTGTTGCATTTGTGTTGTTTTGTTGTGTTGTTCATATTAAATTGTACTTCTGACTCAGAGTCTCACCGGTTTGCTTTTCAAACCATCACAAATTGCTTGTGACAAACAGTCCTAACACTAGGGACAGGTAATAAAAGTTTGGGTAAATTATACCTTTTGCAAGAAACTATTTTGTGAGGTTTGGTTTGTTTGTTGAGGGGGTTTGTTTGGGTTCTTTTGTTCTAATTTTATTTTGAAGATTTCTTATATGCAAATTTTTGTCTTCTTTCATTTTCACCTTCCTATTGGAATTTCTAATTAATTCTTGTGATTCTGTTTTATTGAGTCATTCAAAAGATTTCAGCTGTTGTCAGTAGTCACTGTGACCATCTGATTTGGCCACTTTTCTTCCGTCTCTCCGTAATTGTGACAGTGTTATAGAAAATACATTTCTTCATACTAAGGTGCTTATGTATACCTTATGTATCAGATGGTGCCTTTCAGACTGCCGAAGACCTGGGTTAGGCAGCTGTACATGTTCTGTGTGCATAGGGTGCTCATTCATCTTAGTGTTGGCTTTCACTTGCCTTTAACCAATTCCATGAAACAGAAACCCTGGGGGCGGATGTGGTGAATAGACAAGTGTGGAAACCTCTTTAGTTGCTTCTGCTGCAGTCAGAAGAGTTTAAGCTGTCAGTTTAGTACTGCTGAAAATCATACCTTTGTAGATGATACCAGTTTTTGTAGGTTGAAATGGTAGGATGCTGTAGATGGAGTTCATTGCTGGAGTTATTAATCATAGAATATGTATTTACATAGTAACTTCAAAATTTTGTGCTTTACTTAGAATCGTAGAGTCAGCCAGGTTGGAAGAGACCTCAAAGATCAAGTCCAACCCCACCATCATTGCTAGACTATGGCCCTAAATGCCACATCCAGTCTCATCCTGAAAACCTCCAGAGATGGTGAATCCACCACCTCCCTGGGCAGCCCATTCCAATGCCTGATTACTCTCTCTGTATAAAATCTCTTCCTAATATACAACTTCAACATCCCCTGGCAGAGCTTGAGTCTGTGCCCTCTTGTCCTACTGCTGGTTGCCTGGGAGAAGAGACCAATCCCCACCTGACTCCAACCTCCTTTCAGGGAGTTGTAGTGGGCAATAAGGTCACCCCTGATCGTCCCCTTCTGCAGGCTAAACAACTCCACCTCCCTCAGCCTCTCCTCATACTTACTTCATTTTGTATTTAAGTTTTATTGCCAAGATGCCTTATCATTTATGGAGTTTCTTAGTTCATCCTGCTTGCCTTTCAAATCCCACACCGTCTTTAGTTTGAGTGGAGGAATTGTACTAGTTTGTCTCCAGTGAGATGTAACTTACCAACTCAGGAGTCAAGAAGTCTGTGTAAGAGCTCACATTGAGTGAGGATTAGGTGACATCTGTTGTGGACCTTGTGGGTTACTCAATTAACAGCTCTGAAAGCCCGGGGCATCTGCTTGGAGGGGCTCAGCAGTGGGCACTGAGCAGGGCAGGTCTGGTGCCTCTCCTGGGAAAGAGGAAATACTGACAACCCTTTGTGGCAAACAGCAACTTCCCACACCCAACCCGCCAACCGCTGGTTTAGTTTCATTTTAAACTTGATTTTTTTTTTTTTTTGTTATTGAGAAAATGTAATCTTTGCAAAAAATACTTATAAGAGTTGCTTGTGTGTGTGAGACAAACAGTAATGGTTTAATCCAGCAGTGCCTTTTTTTTGGGTTTTTTTTTGCAAGTTTTCTGTTCACTTCTGTTTGTTCTGAGGCTTGAGAAGCGACCCCAGGGGAGTGCTGTCAGCATCAGGCAGGTCAGCTCTGAATTCCAAAGTAAAAGCTGCCTGTGTTGGAAAGCCGAGGTTACATCACTGCAGCTATTTGCGTATGTGACACAGGAACTAGTCTAGAAAATGTAGGCCGTTAAGGGTAAATGCATCAATTTTTTCATTACAGTGGTGTTATTCTGCATTTTATCTAACAGAAGACTTGTAAAGAGATTGCATTAAAATGAGGCAGATCTGCATTCATTAGTGATATCTTCTCAAAGCTGCAGCCTGTTGAATTTTCAGTTGAAATTATACTTTTATAAATTATTTCCTTATAAAAGGAAAAAATTACTGCATTTTCACTATGTTTTACTCTATTAGAAAAGCCTAAGCATGAATGGAACATTTTGCCTTCCTTTTTTTTCAAGATTCGGGGTTTTTTTTCCCCCACAGAGTATTTCATATTTTTTGTGTACATGTGCATGACAGTTTATTCAGGTTGTTCAGGTTTTAAGTCTGGAATATCAGAAGTTGGGTGAGTTTTTAATTGTAGATATGTTGGAGCAGTTAGTGTCCATTTCTGTGGAGTTATTAGGTCCTATTCATATTTAAGGATAATGGTAGCTGTTGATCCAGTGCCAAAGATGGAATTGCAGTATAAGATTGAAACTGTTTATCAGTATTCCACAAACGTATCTTAAAATGCACAAATTCAACATTATATATTCAGTAATCCATTTTTACAGCAAGAAACATAGTGGTTTAGCCTGTGATTGAAAAAATCCATGTGTAAGAGTTGAATTTTGCTTACTGCTGTTTTAAACAGCACTACTTGTTTAGCTGAATTGAAAGCTTATGTTTTGAAGCTGTTGATAAAAGTTGAACCTCTAACACTTGGGGGAAGCAAGAAAACACAGTATCTACCCCAGCTGCTCTGGCTGACTTCCTCTCAAGCAGCTTTACTAGCTTAATAACCTAAGTAGCTGTTGAAATTTAGTTTACGGATAAAGACAAAACTATCATTGGAGAATCAGCTCGAGCTCCATGTGTGTGTTTCTAAGGCACTTGAGTTGCTTGTAAAAGTTGTCTAGATAAGATTCTCCGCTTATTTTCCATTCTTCCATGTTTCAAAGTATGTGTTCTATGTCTACTAGTTATCAAGGCATAAACTGATGAACATGTAAGGACAAGTCTGCAAAACCACCACCAGATGAAATAGTTTAGCTGTGTAAATAGACCTGACAGTCCGTTTTTTCCTATAAGGCATCACAGCCTCATGGGAAAAGAACTCTAAAATTAATAATTTAGTGTGGGAAAGAGGTTCATGAGCCAATGTCAAAGGTGGTATTATCCTCTTGAGGTAGAGAAGACATAGGACAATTGCTGTGATGCCCATGTGACGAGAACATAGTTCTAGTTTGCATATGAAGTTGTCCATCACATACAGTATGGAACAGCAACCTGTTTGTACTGTGAGTTTACTCTGGTTTAACAGGCCTTTGACCGTATGTTTGGGTGTTTTACTTAGGCATAGATACACGTGTGGACTTAATGTGTTACTGAACTTCAAAGGGCAGTTTGCAAGGGTGGGGGAGAGTGGCCTCTGCTTTCAAGGTGCAAGGCATACTGCAGTCATGACAAAACACTTGATTTTGATGTTTCTGTTGGGACATTAGAAAAGCAGAG
>NW_008664076.1:0-293 GCF_000695815.1 Acanthisitta chloris | reverse complement strand
AGTGTACCAGCTGTGGTGCATGAACCCAGGTTGTATCAGCAGTTCTCTTGATTCAACATTCAACATCATAGGGATTCAGTAATCTCAGAATAGCCTAAAAACGCCCCTGTGCATTCAACACCTCTGCCGTATTGCAGCTGTGTGCTCGCGGGTCAGCGCCGTTGCGCAGCTCCAGGCCTTAGGCTTTGAGAAGTCTGCACTTTGTCCTCTCCCTTTGGCAGATCCTGTGGGTTTAACGCGCGCCCCCGCGGCCCCGTGCGCATGCCCGGCGCGCGCCGCTGGGGCCGTTGTTG